>NW_026962012.1:8455414-8757803 GCF_032445375.1 Bacillus rossius redtenbacheri | reverse complement strand
TTAAGCCGTCGAGGTCATGACCTTGAAAATTAGGATGCCATGACAGCCATATTGGATTATGACATCATCGTTGCAATTATCGTTACGTCCGCCATCTTTAAAATCTTTATTTATTATCCGATTTTAATTGAAAAAAAATTAATTTAATAAAATTTTAATAAAAAATAATTTTAAAAATAAACATTTACGACACGGAACTCGGAATCCTCGGTTCGAACCCGGTGAGGGCAAAAAAAAATTGACAACAGATCCTTCCTCCACGGTAGCCATCGAAAGACTGATCCCCACCACTTATGTCAAAGTATATATATCGTCACCTAGTATGACGTCATGACCGCCATATTGTCTTCATATGCTGGAAGCAACAATCTTGTTATCGACTACTAGAGTGCGCTGACGCCATGTTAGTTTAATTCTTACCTGCTAGAGTGCAGTAATAATTTATTATTACTAAGGTGCCCGCCATCTTGTCATTTCGACGCCATCTTGTAAATCCGTAATTTTAATGCTAGAGATGCGGGAAAAATTTCAAAATTCATTAAATAAATTGGCAATAAATATACTGATTGATTCGATCAATTCCTGTCCTTGGTTCGATCCCTGGATGATGCAAAACGTTTAATTTTATGTAAAAAATAATAATTTGAATAAACCATGTTCACAACACTTATAGAGACTTCAAATCCTCTACTACCATCATTCTATAATCCTTTACGACCGTCATCTAGGAAATTCGTAATAATTAACCTACAAATTTAGGAAAAAGTTCAAAATTCATTATATAAATTTGCGAACAATATACCGATTAATTAATTAGATCGACTAAGGTCCTTGGTACGAACCTGGTAGAAGCTAAAAATAATCTTAATTTTTAGGTAAAAATGCATCAAAAAATAACAGGTTCGAAAATAAAACACAAGTTCTTTTACAAACATAATATTTATTCTATAATTTCAATTCTACTACAGGATCACTTGCGAAAGCCAGCAATCTTATAATCATTTAGCCCTGCATAGAAGCGAAATGACTACTTCTTAGCTCCAATCGGTTTATACTAGAGAGAGACCAACCAGAACCGTTACTAACATTGTCCTCCTCTTCTTGACAGAGTTTCTGGGCACCGTGTTTAACAGTTTGCTTATCATCGTCAGAACTGTAAATTGTAACAGCCGATGTCTTGAGAGAATTTCTTCTCTAGGTCCTCGGAATGGATACGATTTACCATATAAACATTTCAGTCACAAGTTATCATTTAATTTCCGTACGTTGTTACTTCATAAGTAAGCTGATTGATTATTTTCTACCTGATATCCCCAAGAAAAATAAAAATATCTTTAGCTCCAAATGATCAATCGACTCCAAATACTCCAAAAGGTCCAAATGCTCCAAATGGTTCCAACAGCTCCAAATGTCCCAAAAGGCTCCAAATGCTCCAAACGGCCTCCAAATGCTTGACAGCTCCAAATGGCTCCAACAGCTCCAAATGCTCCAAATGGCTCCAACAGCTCCAAATGCTCCAAAAGACTCCAAATGCTACAACAGCCTCCAAATGCTCCAAAAGGCTCAAAATGCTTCAAAAGGCTCCAAATGCTCCAACAGCTCCAAATGGCTCCAACAGCTCGAAAAATGCTCCAAATGCTACAACAGCCTCCAAATGCTCCAAAGGCTCAAAATGCTCCAAATGCTTTGGAGCTGTTGGAGCCTTTTGGAGCATTTGGAGCTGTTGGAGCCATTTGGAGCATTTGAAGCTGTTGGAGCCATTTGGAACTGTCAAGCATTTGGAGGCTGTTTGGAGCATTTGGAGTCATTTGGAGTCATTTGGAGCTGTTAGAGCCATTTGGAGCATTTGGAGCCTTTTGGAACATTTGGATCTGTTGGAACCATTTTGAGCATTTGGACCTGTTGGAGCATTTGGAGTCGATTGATCATTGGAGCTACAGACATTTTTATTTTTCTTGAGGATATGAGGTAGAACATAATCAATCAGCTAACTTATGAAGTAACAACGTACGGAAATTAAATGATAACTTGTGACTGAACTGTTTATATGGTAAATCGTATCCATTCCGAGGACCTAGAGAAGAAATTCTCTCAAGACATCGGCTGTTACAATTTACAGTTCTGACGATGAGAAGCAAACTGTTAAACACGGTGCCCAGAAACTCTGTCAAGAAGAGGAGGACAATGTTAGTAACGGTTCTGGTTGGTCTCTCTCTAGTATAAACCGATTGGAGCTAAGAAGTAGTCATTTCGCTTCTATGCAGGGCTAAATGATTATAAGATTGCTGGCTTTCGCAAGTGATCCTGTAGTAGAATAGAAATTATGGAATAAATATTATGTTTGTAAAAGAACTTGTGTTTTATTTTCGAACCTGTCATTTTTTGAGGCATTTTTACCAAAAAATTTAGATTATTTTTAGCTTCTACCAGGTTCGTACCAAGGACCTTAGTCGATCTAATTAATTAATCGGTATATTGTTTGCAAATTTATTTAATGAATTGTGAACTTTTTCCTGAATTACTAGGTTAATTATTACGAATTTCCAAGATGACGGTCGTAAAGGATTATAGAATGATGGTAGTAGAGTTGTGAACATAATTTATTGAAATTATTATTTTTTAAATTAAATTAACCTTTTTGCATCATCCAGGGATCGAACCAATAACAGGAATCGATCGAATCAATCATGTATATGTATTGCCAATTTTTTTAATGAATTTTGAAATTTTTCCCGCGTCTCTAGCATTAAAATTACGGATTTCCAAGATGGCGTCGAATTGACAAGATGGTGGGCACCTTAGTAATAATAAATTATTACTGCACTCTAGCGGGTGAGAATTAAGGTGACGATATATATACTTTGACATAAGTGGTGGGGGTCAGTCTGTCGATGGCTACCGTTGAGGAAGGATCTGTTGTCATTTTTATTTTTTTGCCCTCACCGGGTTTGAACCGTGGACTCCAAGTTCCGTGTCGTAAATGTTTGGTTTTTTAAATATTTTTTATTAAAATTTTATTAAATGATTTTTTTAAATTTTTAATTATTTTTCACTAAAACCAGATAGTAAATAAAGATTTTAAAGATGGCGGACGTAACGATAATTGCAAAGATGACGTCATAATCCAAGATGGCTGTCATGGCATCCTAATTTTCAAGGTCATGACCTCGGCGGCTTTAAAGCGGCTAGCTCTTAGGACTTTTAAGCCACTTTTAGGAATTTGGGTTCTTTCTAGGGCAAAACGACTTTTGAGGATTTTCGAAATCCTAATTTTTGAATTGTGGAATTTTTGAGATTTTTTGGCGGAATTTTTTTCTAAAAAAATATATATTTTGAAGGATTTTGAGGAATTTTGGGCAAATTTTGCCCAATTTTGGACAATTTTGGTACATTTTGAGGATCAAGTTCAAGGTCAAGGTTCACGGTCAAGGCCAAAGGTCAAGGTCACACACATCCAAGATGGCCGCCATGACTTCACGATTTAAGAGGGCGGTCGGCTCCTCGGGCTCCTCAGCCTTAAAGCCTGTCCCCGGACATACATTCGTATACTACTCGCAATATAGTTTTTCAAGTGTTTCTTCAATAAAATCTATTTTTCATGTTTTTTTAAATATAATTTCATATATATTTTAATGTCAATTCATATGATGATAATTAATACAAAATTTTTGTTATATATAAACTAATACATGAAGGAAAAACTTTGTACTCATTTTTAAGCAAATTGCACGGAGGAGAGTAAGATTTTGCATGGTTAAAGTTCATAAGGAAATGAGTGCAGATAGAGAAAATTTTATTTTTGATAAGTATGTGTTACAAATAAATTTAATTAAATAATAAAAATACTCGTATTTGCATTGTGGCTGCTTCATTCGTATCCATGGGAACAAACGTTTTTCTTTATTTTGCACATAGTTTAGTTTGTTCAGTTTATATATTTATCTATGGAATAACATTTATTACATTGCATGTTAGTCGCACTGTTGTTTATTTTGTAACATTTGTTAACATTGCATATATTTTGTTTTATATATCAGTGAAAAACAGATTGCTCTAAATACATCGTCGTTAATAGAAATTTCTCGTCGTATTTTGAACCCTGGATGAACTCTAGCTGTCAACATTTTTAACGGGCGCCTTACAAATAACAAGTTTCATATACTACTTAAGAATATTTATTCAAACATAATATAACGCGGAGCAAAGACAAAGTTGCTGCTTGAAAGTCGTTTTGAGACATGAATGTTACATAAATCTAGGAAATTTGGAGCTGAACTCAATAAACACTAATCTCATTAGACCCTCGTCCCAACACTAAGGGTATCACTCAGATTCATTAGCACCGAGTCGATTCTTAAATAATTATGCTAGTTCAATTACAACTTTGCGTGTAACCACGTGACGTAAAAAAAAACCTTACAGTAACGCTTTCATTAGAACTTACTGAAACTTAGTACAATAAATATGCAATTTTTTCTTAAACATAATGTAAATTTTTACTTAACATATAACAGAGAAAATAGAAGTATAGTAATAAAACATATGAATCAAAGGAGATGGGTGATTTAGAAACCTCTAGATCGTAGGTTTCCATGGCCAAAGATATTAACTACTTCTTGGTTGAAGATGGGTGGAACATGAAGTGCCGAAACGTCAAAAAAAGGTCTCAAAACAGAGGCCAAAAAGAAATTAGAAAACTTTTTGTTAAGATTAATCCAACAGCTTGTAATAAAAGACGAAAGGAATTGTAAAAAAAAGCAAATGATAAAAAAAATCGTATGTACCAACGAAAGTGAAAATATAACAAGGAAAAAACTCAAGGGAAGGTTCTTAAACGGTATCTCCGGTGTAAACGCATAATGAGGAGAAAGGGAGGGAAGAAAGGCAAATAATTATGCAGACTGTATTGCGAGAAAACTTACGCTCAATTCTATCTAAAATACTTCCTACAAACAAACCATAACCTTATTGAGCCGATTAAATTTTATTATAATATATTTATAATGTAATGAAAAGAGTTAAAGAAATTTTTTCCAGTAACCAAATGATAATCAGTATAATTCCAGGGTTCTTAGGTATTTAAAAACTTGTGATTACTTTTTACTATGACGTTTTTAGTTTACCAAATATATTGCAGGGTAGTATCTTTAACATTAAGTTTAATTTGGCACACCAATACATTTTGTATGTACCAAAATGTTTATGAAAGAAACTATATACTGGTTTATATTGTTACACGTGTGTCCGCCATCGTTGTGACTTCCGTTCCATTTTCACTAAATTCCACCTACCAAATGTTGTATACCTAAAGAAAAGATTTTTACACATCAAATTTTGGGGTAGTTCTATTTCATTCACTGCCGCCAGTTTTTAATGTGAATTCGTTGGAGAAATGGGAAGTGCAAATTAATACAGTATTTAAAGTCAACCATTTTGTTTACATTGGTTCGATCTCTGTCAAACCACAAGCGATTGCACTTACTGCACTCTAGCCCGAAATCGTTGTTGCTAAACATCTTCCTGAATCGATTAATGCTCGTTGCCCTTCTCGCTTCCCACAAACCACGTACTGACATCTATTCCGACGATACACGGTCGACGAAATTTAAGACACATTTCCAGACCTCTACTTTGCTCTATTAAGACATGTCTACTAAGTTTTGCGGGACCAATATGTAATCCACTTACAAGGCGGTACTGTTTTAGCATGGGCTCTTAAGCCGTAGGGAAACGGAATAAAGCACATTATGCATGCTACCCTTTCTGCGTGGCTTAAACCCAGCATGATTAGGCGTAAAAAATTCGGCTTGGAACGCACCTTGAGTCTTCCCTATTATAGATCTCTCCCAAACAAATACAACTCAGTTTTAGTTAGGGTAGGGTTTTTGACGAGGAGTTACAATGAGAGACTGAGGCAACCCATCCCAGCATCATTGCCACGCACTCCCCTTTAACCAAATTCGGCTAACCTGTTGTTGACTCAAGGGAAAACACCTTCTTATCAGTATCACAATGCGCTCAACCAACTCTATCACATCTCTAGGTTCCCTCAGACAACCCAGAAAGCTTGTGATCTGGCCAAAGTGCATCTAACTTGAACTAGTTTCCCAGACTAGTCCCGCTCACTGCGTCCGTCATCAGAGAGGGGATTCCTAAGTGATCAGAGCCACCAACTGCCAGTACAGTAACTTACCACGCAACCCTTGGCCGGTAGATGGAACCTCAGCGGGAACTACCAAAGTCATCACAGGTCGTCCTACATTACTGCCTAGATTTGTCATGCACTTGCGGGCAGAAACTTGGCCCCAGAGCTAGTCCGGTAACTGCCACAGTCCGAGACACAGGGGACGCCCGGGAAACTAGTCCCTAAGGGCCAGCTCCTCGGGTATTCTACCGGCTCCAGCGTCGCGGAGCTTACATCATTCTTTCAGGCCCGGTCGCGTCTTTCTCCACCACAGAAGTCGCACCCAGAGTATCCTTTAACTTTGCACCATTGGTTCTTCACAGTGAATCAAGGCTTATGGGACTCGATGGCCTGAGGGCACGGCAGTGCTGACCCACAAAGTGAAAGTTTCCGAACCTTCTGCCATTGCATGCAGAGAGGGCTTTTCCACCTCACCAGATACCTTTTTCCAACATCTAAGGATGTCGAGAGACGAGTACTTCCGGGAAGAGCAAACTTTGGTAAACACCCATTGGTACCATGAGGAGACTGAAGGTTGCCATGGTGGAGAAAGCATCATACATTCTTTCCGTGACCTGGTGGATTCTGTCTCGGATACTAGCGCCGGCAACGGCTCCGACATTTCAGTGACATGCACCTTCCCCCGCAGGGATCGTGACCACTCCCAGTCGACGGTGGATACAACGAGAGTTTTTTTGGAGTCATCGATTTCCATGGGCATCTCACTGGAACTCATTTCACTGTCAGTTATACCTGCAATCATACTCGGCCGGGTGACGTTCGCTGTTTTACATTTTTTCTTCTCCCTACAGAGTGCTGTATTTTCGGCACCGGTGAATGACACTTTTTTTTTTAATCATCAAAGCTGTTCATTCTTCTCCTAATCTTCGTTTCATCCAATTCTGATCGTATGAATACACTTTATTCCTTGATATTGAATTTTTTAGCACTATTCTTCGTAATTTAATCTTATATTAAACATATCTAAACTGTGACTTTTGAAAAGTGTTTTAAACAGTTCACTATTTTGCACACAAATTTAAATGTATTTGATTGAAATTGGTCAACTGGAATCGTATGTTCGAGAAACTTCCCTATTATTAGTAGTGAATTGTATATATATATATATAAATTATAATGGCGTATGCGTGAAACTTTACCACACATATATAAATGCAACTCGAATAAACTATGCTGGTATATATTTTATGACGCATTGAATTCTTTCCTGTTTTTCATGCATTCTACATTTCAAAATGCCCATTTAAAAGACGTATTTATGTCAAATTTTTTTAATAAAAATTTAAGTACCTACACAGCTATATCTCATATTTCATTATAGTGCATGTTTACTCTGTTTACTGCAGAACACAGAAATCGGAATCCAGCATAGTTTATCCTTATTATCTACACATATTCCGAAAGAAACTTTGTTTATCTGAAGTTTGGTGTTCGTCGAGAACTCCCTTAATTTAGTTTTGTTTATTAAAATGAAGGGGTCAAAGCGAGTGCTGTGAAATATGGGGTGGGGGAGCTTGGCGCAGATATGTGCAATATTTAAAAAGGTACATTTCCCTCTGATCTATTCAGTAGGTAGCACTGTTACCCAGCAGTTTCCTATGTTAATCTTAAAGTCTATACATCACACTTCTGACGATGACTATAAGTAGTTGCAATGATAAATCAACACCACAGATAACACGCGAGAAGAAACAAAAGTTTCCAAATGTGTGTTATAGGCAGCACTGCATAGTGTGTTAGGCCATTATTCCAAGACACAGAAATAATGGTTTGAGTTCTAAATATGGTACACACCCTGACTGTATTCCTAGTGCATGATAGGACGGACTCGGCCAGTCCCTTGCTTCTAGGGAAAGGTTCTCGCCGTCCCGTCCTTTGCCGTGCTGTTGCCCAAATACCGTGTATGCGCGGAGCTCACTACTTCGTTGATTTCGTCCAGATGGCGGTTTATAGTCACTTTTGTGATCATCGGCGGACGTACCAAGCGTGTTGGTGTGTCAAACGAAATTTTATGACAGCGAAACTATCGTGGAATACATTTAGTACACTTGGAAAGTCATAACAAGAAATAATCGCAACTTAAAATTTTCTTAAGAAAATTATAAAGGCAGTTCTATTTTTTTGCAGTGTTGCTAATAGCTCTAGTTATTTTTTTTTCTCGTAAAAATTGTGGATGGTTGCGAAAAATACACTAGAATGAGTCAAAACCAGTTTATAGCCTCGCGCAGGGTACTGAAAATTTTAATTGTAGCCGATTTTTTTCCTTAATGGTGATTAGGTTTGGAAACATCCTGTAATACCTGCCGTTAGTATGGTTACGGTCGTATCCCAACAAGGCAGTGGTTATTCGCTACCTGAGCCATAACGAGGGGAATGCCGCCCTTACAAACGACGGTAGAGTTGTGTGAGTGCTGGCACAGGCCGGACACCCCTGGCCACACGGGGTGGCTGTTGGAGGCGAGCGTCTGAAGAAGTCTGGCCCGGGGTCCATTAGAGGAGGCATATCTGCCGGCGTGGCGGGCCCGTGAATATTCATGGCGCGCGGCTGTGCGCCCCCCCCCCCCCCCCTATTCGGGCGGGATGAACACACAGCACTAGCTCCGGGGCGGTGACTTGCGTGGGCTGTATTCGGGCCCTTTGAGCAGGCCTCGTGCGGGTCTCGGTATCACTTGCAGACTAATAACCTTCGCAGCCTTCACGGGCATTGTCTGGGGTAGCTTGGCTTCTGGGTTGCAGCCGCTTCCTTGGCGGATAATTCACGGACGTTTCGGTCGACATTGCAGTCACAATCATCAGTAGGTAACTGCTCCCTGATGATGTGCGACCACAACGTCGACCGAAACGTCGGTGAATTATTCGCCAAGGACGCGGCTACAACCCAGAAGCCAAGCTACTTCTTGCAGACTAGGTACGTATAACATAAGACACTGTGTGCGCTCTGCGCAGTGTCCGGGCGTTGCTTCCTCCCAGCCTGCGAGAACCCTCTTCCCCGACGTCTCCTAGGGCAAGTCCCCGGGAGATGAACAACGTCTGGTTCCTCCAGATACCTTCATTAGAGATGATGGAATGAAACCTATTTTTAACTCACATGATAGGTGCGGCTCCATGGCAGGGCAAGCGTATCGAGACCCTGAACCAGTTCTCTTAGTTTTTGAAATGACAACGTCTAATAAATCGATGAACGCCGGCTGCACGCACGAAAAAGTGCCCCGTTACGCACATTGTTCCTTTACGCTGTGTCCCGTTACGCTCATTGTACCATTACGCTGTGTCCCGTTACACTCATTGTACGCTTAGTTAAAATAATCTGTTCATTAAAATAATAAACATATTTCAATTAATGAGTGCAAATAAGAGTAAATTTATCAATTAAATTATAGATTTCATTATACTCCTTCTTTGTATCCATACAAATGTGTGATAATTCAATAATTATGATTCAATTTTATTCATAAAAATATGCAATCATTTTATCAATGTTTTGTTATGACGTTGTCACGTTAAACTATCGTCCGTAAACTGACTTTACAGACAACCAATTTTTTTTTTTTTTTAATTTATTTATTTCTGTCTAGTATATGGACATTAATGGGAAAACAAAAAAACTACAATTTTATTATCTTTAGTAGTAATGTGTTGGTCAGTACTTATTTCAAAACATTATTTCGTTTTAAAAAAATTATATATTAAAAGATTTTATTACCGCTACCGGAAATTTGATCGTAATTTGAAGATAATTTTTCACAAAATAATATCAAAATTTTCAAAAAACTAAATAAGCAAAACTTTCATCGAAATTTAAGTTACAGGTAGGGTTAGTAATGTTGTTCGAAAAAAAAATTTTCTTTCAATTTATCTGGAAGAGGCCTTCAATGAAAGTAAATCACCCAGCACATGTGATATCTTAGCTATTTTTCTACATAGTCGCAATACGAATTTAAACATTTGTCGTAATGTATCCCAAGTTTTTCTATCCTTTTGCATACTCAGTTACTTGAACCAGTCGTAAATTTCCTCTTTCAGTTCGTTGTTACTTCCATAGTGGTCCCTGGAAAAAAAAGGTGTGGCTGTGTTATGGACATGGCTGTGTGTTGTACGTGAATACGTGTACGTAACAGGTAATTTTTTCTATACAAAATATAAAATACGCTATTTTATGTATGTTATAATCATGTTTGAACGCTAAGAAGTCGCGTATAGGCCGACATTATATATTTTTGATTATATATATGTTTACTTAAACACCATATATATTTACTGTAACTATTTAACACTTATGTTTTATATATGCAATCGATAGATTTTGACGAGAGCTGACGATTAAAACTCAAACGAACGCCGTAGCTTCTCTGAGTCAAAAGTTATACTAAATGGAAATCTCGAAATGCAGCAAAATGACCTCAAAATGGCGGCACTTCCCCCCTCCACCGCACGCGATGCGTCACATCCTCACTTGGCGTAACGAATTCCTTGGTCCTTTAGCTATCCAGTGGTGGAATTAAATTTTGGATGGAAATGATAGATATGTAGCTGCAACACCAAACTGTATTCCCCGATTTTGTTATCATTCCTTTTTTTGAATTGCCTCCCACTATGGAAGAAATTTTAAAGACGTGTTCATGTCAAAAAAAAAACATCAATGTGGAGTAAAGATGACAATCACGTGGATCCAAGTCCTGGCATCAAGGAGGATGTTCAGAAACTTGCAATGAAACTGCAATAGAGTTAAAAAAATAGCAGAAAAACTGTTTTTCTATTCCTTCAAAGATGTTGTAGACTTTATAAAAATAAAAAATAATAGTAAAGGTTTTATAGGGTAATTTCAAACCCACTTGTAATTTATGCTATTACTATCTGTCTTTATTGCATACTAATTATGTGTTATATGTTCTGTTTCAATTTTAATTATACTTTCAGTAGTTTAATATGCTGTAATTAATAACTTATAAGTAAAATGTAATTGTATATTTTGTGTTTTTTTGTGAAATTGTATATTTTGTGTTTTTGTTTTTTGTTTTTGTGAAACTTTATGTATAAATTTTGTCTGTATGTACTTGACATATATCATACCCCACAAATGGGGTCAAAGAATATGAAATAAATAAATAAATAAATAAAATAAAAATAAATAAAAGTTCCTCGTCAACGCAGTAGCGGTGTTGTGAAGAAGCGCGATGCCTCTGGACAAAATCCCCCGCCCTTTGTTCTGAATGGTGGGGACTTCTTTCGAATTCGAAAAGCGTATTACAACACGAGCCTCACACTTGGCGGGATCATTGAGCCGCACGCCGCAACGTGGAGTGCGCGGCCCGCCAAATTCTCCCCACCGTCCGCAACCGTTTAGCGCCAGAAATCTTTTCACGACAATTTTTCACAAAAACGTTGCAATAAAATTCTACCTTAAACTTTTACTCCCATCGCGCACAAAAAAGTTTCACTTCTTAAATTACAAGTTGCTTTGTAAGTATTAATTGGAAATTACTAAATTATTTTCTGACCCATAAATATATAAAAATTACTTTAATCGTTAAACACATGCAACATAATGAACTGCAAATATACAGGCATAAAACTAAACTAAACAATTTTATTTCTACTCCGATTATTTTATTGAAACTGATTTAATTGCTATGTTGATCGTAATTATTTTTTGTGTGACAAAGTAGTAGCCATTTGAAAGAATTTTTTTTCTGAACTTCAATTTAATGATTGTTTTATTTTTTAAATGTCTCCTCGAGACTTCTGTGAATGCTTTTCCTTTAAGTTTCCGTTCGTGATAGCAACAATGGCTGAAACGCTCTAGTTCTAAGGCGAGGGAATATTTTCTCGCCTGCGCTGGCTAAGGAAACACTTAGGGCGTCATTAGCTTCAGCCGGGAGACTATCAGCTTTGTCCACACTTTTAAATACCTCCCCTAATGATCAGGAGACGACATTTTCAACGGTCGCCAGCGCGTAAGGCCTGTGGAAGAAAGGCAGAGCGAGCAGGGTTTATCAGGTACTTAATTACCGTAAAAACTACCTACTCTCCAGCCCGCGTCAAAAAGGGAGAAAACAAAATAAGAAACGAGAAAAGATAAAGCTCTTCAGCGCTTGCAGTTACACAAAGCTCAACGACAGAAAATGACGGCGAGGACTCCCGAAACATGCGGAGTGATTAGGGTTTTCACCTAGGTTAGTAATTATCGTTAATTTTCCCATTCAATAAATATTTCCCAAGAACTTTGGCCTGACGTTCAACTACAATATGACATCAATATTAAAAAAAACTTATAAGTATTTTCTGAAAATTTATTAATGATTTATACACGAGGTTAAGTCTGATATAACTATATCGTTTTGAAAATATTCTATTTATTATACCTATTTGTAGCTCCTTGTAACTTTCTGCTTCTAGTAATAAATTGTATTTTTACTTGCATTTAATGGATTTTACGTTGAATTTAACAGAAAATTAATCAAAAACACTCAAGCTCATAATTGACTTAATTTCAGTAGAAAAAGCTAGCACCGTAAACCTTTTAAAGTGTGGTAATACGAAAGAAATAAACCTAATTAACATTTTATTAGTCAAAGGAATAGCTATTAGGGCCCAACATAAATCTTTATACTATAAGAAGCTTAGGAAAATTAAGATTTTGGGGTATTATTGTAATATTTAGATTCATGATATGGATTTTTCGTTATGACTGCAGCAGTTCTTAAACTATATAAATACTTAAGATAATCGGGAAAACAGAAATAAGGTACAAATATAGAGAAAAATTGTGAGCGATTCTTTCAGTACTCGTCAGAGATGTGTAACATCTAGCCTCTGTAACCAGCAAATTCATGTGTTCTCATGTTGTAAATACACTTATAGTACAAAATACTGACAAGAAATTAAACGTAGTTTTATTTAAAGTAATGCCGAGCATGATAAATATACGAAAATTCTATTTTAAACTGCATTTCTTGACGAAAATCACGCGTTGTTTCCGCAGTCGCCATTAGAATTGGCTGCAGGAGCAGCTTTGGCGACTATCGACTTATTCGATTTGCAGAGCGATGCTTCGGACCTGATTTTCGATGATGAATTATTAAAATACTGCCCATGGTGTTAAAATTCATAAAACAATTAATAGCATAAAGTTTCCCTTTGTCTCTTTGAACTTTGGTTGCACCATCCGCCACAGATGGCAGCACCGTGGTAACACATTTACGTTCCCTGCGACTTCATTTAATACACGAAATTAAACCTACCAAATGTCGTATACCAATAGTTAAGATGTGTGCACATGAAAAAGAATTTTTTTTTATAGGTTCCTGAGAATTGGCAAGGATATAACATTTACTTACATGAAGGGAGATAAAACCTTCGGGTTGATTCCAAAACAAGTATGAGAATACAAAGTTTTCGTTCACCGACCACAAATGTTCATCGAACACACGGCACGCGTCCGGGACGGTAAACGAACTCGCGAGTACTCCAGGCGTCACTGCAGCCCTCAGCAGTTGGAAGGGGAGCCGGGTGTGCGGAGACTGCGACAACAACACACTCGCTGATATCAGGCCTTAAGGCCTTGTCAGATAGGAAGTATCATTTCATCAAGAAACGTTACTTAGTTTTCACTTTTTTTGTTCTATTTGTTCATAAAGCCAAGACCACCCGTCAGCATATTAGGCGAAAACTTGAAAACCACTCCTCAAATTCTCGCTAAAACCAGTTGCATAGTATATTCGTACGCATATATATATATTTTTTAAATTTTAATATACGTTTATTTATTAAAGATCTAAACCAAACTAAAAATACTAATTGAAATTTATTTAAAAATAATATTTTTTTTTTATATTTCCTATGGGTGGTTATCAATGCAAAGTATATTTAGAACAAAAATGGTAACGTTCTCTCTCCACAATGACACAACTAGATATTCTGGCTGGTTGTAACATTAAAACCTGCAGAAATAAAATAAAAATGGTTTCAGCATATGTATTAAATTAATTTGCACTTAAACCGCCCAAGTCATGATTACATGGCCATTACATTAAAAAAAACTTTCCTCGTACGCCACAAATAATTTAATTTGGGCTTCAATCTTGTAAAAGGTTATTAAGCTTTGATTTTTTTAATGGGTGGCCTGTATTTCTTGTTGCTTTGACAAGATGGGAAATTTAGGTCTGCCATGTAAGAAATAACTTTATTTTAGTAAAAATAAAGGCTAAAATAAAAAATATATATTAAAATCAATTCTTCTTTAGAAAGGATATCGTCATACTCTCACTGACGAAGATGAGGCTTTAATAAGTAATTATTGCATTTTTATAACAAAAAATATGTAATTTTTAAAATTTATTTTAAACCAAAATGAAAAAAAACGTTAGAAAACCTTTATTTCTATAATTTATTACTGAATCATGCTATGTAATATATTAACAATATTATAAATGGAAAAGTTTAGGTGTATATGTTTGTAACCAATAAACTCCTTAACCGCTGAACGGATTTTCAAGAAATTTGGTATGTTAGTGCAAAAGTAACTATATGCACTGACTACCCTTACAATACATAATTATTTCATTCGTGACGTTCTCTTAATTTTTACTTGTAAATTCGTTGCCAATTTTTTTATTTTTCATTTCTGAATTAGATTGGTTTGTTCGATAAGGTATCTGATTCTCTTTGTTTAATATTTCTTAATTTTGTGACTTAATTTGCTTTTTCTGTGAGCTTATAAATCCTATAATGCACTGATATTTAAAGGTAGATACTAGGTATTAATATCGTTTTCTTTTGTGTATTTACTTTTTTTTCGTAAAATACTTATAAATTAAACAGTTCCTTACTATATAACTATAGTATTTATATTTTGTATAATTCTTTTCGTATGTGCTATTTTGGGGCCAATTTTTTTTCCCCAAACAATTGCTGTACCCGGCTTCGTATGGGTAGATCAAGATTTTTAAACGAGTATATTAAAAAAAAAATCATATAAAATACTTATATTTAGATTATTGTCATGTTTAAAATAATGAAAATTTCGTATTTTGTCTTAAAATTCTACATACATACGTGCGAAGCCGGATAACGTAGTTTAAATAATAAATTTGGATTCATTTCTGAAAGTTATTAAAGCTATTTCAATTTAAAATAAGTTCATGGAAATGCTTTCATAATAATAAAGACAGGAAAAGAATATCATATTAAAAATATTAGTGCCCATAGCCAATGTTCAGCTGTCTTCTTAATCGTAATGAATCGTGAATTTTTGGTCATTTAACTAAAGGAGATTTGAAAAAAAAACTATAGGACCACTTAAGAATTATTTCACAAACAGATTATGCAATGTAATAACTGAGAGAAATACACGCATAATGTTTTTTTTCCCCATCTACATATTATGTTTGTTTATTACTTTAGTAATTTTGTAAAGTCTCAAACATATGAGCCTGGAAAAAAAGGTTGAATTAAGACAATGTATTAAAACATGAAGAAATAAAGTCCAGGCAGGAGAGAAACATCGCGGA
This sequence comes from Bacillus rossius redtenbacheri, assembly GCF_032445375.1. NCBI lineage: Eukaryota > Metazoa > Arthropoda > Insecta > Phasmatodea > Bacillidae > Bacillus > Bacillus rossius. The sequence goes on along the minus strand of NW_026962012.1, from coordinate 8,742,089 downwards.
AGATAAAAGCAGCCAGCAGCTCCCCGCGATATTAGCAAAGTTGAGTGGGCAATTTGCGTGAAAGGGTCACCCGATGGAAAGTTCTGCGTTCTTTTTATCTGGCAGACGACTCCTCGCAGTCCTTCTTAATCTAATTAAGTGATTTCGGGCCTCGCCGAGCTGGGCTTTCTTCCTCGCCGCCTGATTGAAACAAATGAAGACTGCAAGTCGGTAATTTTAACAAGTGCCTGCGTGCCAGGGTGGAAATTAAATTGCCCTACCCCCCCCCCCCCCCACTCCCTCTTTTTTTGAGAACCTCTGCTAAAACGCAACTATTAAATAGTGGGCTGTACACAGAAATATTTTTGTGGTCCATCAAAACATATATTTGTTGGGAAAGCAGTTTGCAAATAAATAGTTTCTGAAACTACAAGATAAAATATTGTAAATGTGTACAACATATAGCTATGGAAAAGGGAAAAATTCTATACAATATAGATAAGAGTTTGTGTGTCAGTCTGACGGCGAGGCTAAGAGCAGTGAAAATTGATACATTAATTCTCAGGGGAGAGGTTGATGGTTTGCACCACGAAAGTTTTCAAAATTCGTTTATGTTTATTTTATACCTATAGAGATTTTCGGTCATCAGTATGGATTTTCACCCATAAAAATTTCAGAAAAGTTATTGAGTAGAGAAAAAACTTTCAGAATGTGCTGGTTCATCATCTCCATGTCTGTTCCAGTTGTATAATTTTTTATGCAGCATAATTCATTTTATAGCAGTCGTGTGTGGTCGTTTACATTGAAGTTTCGATTTAGGCTCGAAAAAATCTATAAATATTTTCATTCTCCGTGGTATATATGTACAAATTATTAACACATTTTTCCTGCTTTAGTTATATTGTTGATTTCAATATTGTATATTATGAGTTATAATTATTATTTTTGTTACACTTAATGTAAATATGCTATGTGTCATTTCATGGTTTTTAAGACATCCATACATATTTAATTATACTAGGACCACTGAAGGGGCGCAGCCATGAAGCGTAGCTGCAGCGTACTCGCGAAGATACGAAGCAATGAAGCGTAGCTGCAGCGTACTCTCGAGGAAACGAAGCCATTAAGCGTAGCTGCAGCGTACTCTCGAGGAGGAGAAGCCATGAAGCGTAGCTGCCGCGTACTCGCGAGGAGACGATACCATTAAGCGTAGCTGCAGCGTACTCTCGAGGAGACGAAACCATTAAGCGTAGCTGCAGCGTACTCTCGAGGAGGAGAAGCCATGAAGCGTAGCTGCCGTGTACTCGCGAGGAGACGAAACCATTAAGCGTAGCTGCAGCGTACTCTCGAGGAGGAGTAGCCATGAAGCGTAGCTGCCGCGTACTCGCGAGGAGACGAAGCCATTAAGCGTAGCTGCAGCGTATTCTCGAGGAGGAGTAGCCATAAAGCGTAGCTGCCGCGTACTCTCGAGGAGACGAAACCATTAAGCGTAGCTGCAGCGTATTCTCGAGGAGGAGTAGCCATGAAGCGTAGCTGCCGCGTACTCTCGAGGAGACGAAACCATTAAGCGTAGCTGCAGCGTACTCTCGAGGAGGAGAAGCCATGAAGCGTAGCTGCCGCGTACTCGCGAGGAGACGAAGCCATTAAGCGTAGCTGCAGCGTATTCTCGAGGAGGAGTAGCCATGAAGCGTAGCTGCCGCGTACTCTCGAGGAGACGAAACCATTAAGCGTAGCTGCAGCGTACTCTCGAGGAGGAGAAGCCATGAAGCGTAGCTGCCGCGTACTCTCGAGGAGACGAAACCATTAAGCGTAGCTGCAGCGTACTCTCGAGGAGGAGTAGCCATGAAGCGTAGCTGCCGCGTACTCTCGAGGAGACGAAACCATTAAGCGTAGCTGCAGCGTACTCTCGAGGAGGAGAAGCCATGAAGCGTAGCTGCCGCGTACTCGCGAGGAGACGAAGCCATTAAGCGTAGCTGCAGCGTATTCTCGAGGAGGAGAAGCCATGAAGCGTAGCTGCCGCGTACTCGCGAGGAGACGAAACCATTAAGCGTAGCTGCAGCGTACTCTCGAGGAGGAGAAGCCATGAAGCGTAGCTGCAGCGTACTCTCGAGGAGACGAAACCATTAAGCGTAGCTGCAGCGTACTCTCGAGGAGGAGAAGCCATGAAGCGTAGCTGCAGCGTACTCTCGAGGAGACGAAACCATTAAGCGTAGCTGCAGCGTACTCTCGAGGAGGAGAAGCCATGAAGCGTAGCTGCAGCGTACTCTCGAGGAGACGAAACCATTAAGCGTAGCTGCAGCGTACTCTCGAGGAGGAGAAGCCATGAAGCGTAGCTGCAGCGTACTCTCGAGGAGACGAAACCATTAAGCGTAGCTGCAGCGTACTCTCGAGGAGGAGAAGCCATGAAGCGTAGCTGCAGCGTATTCTCGAGGAGGAGTAGCAATGAAGCGTAGCTGCCGCGTACTCTCGAGGAGACGAAACCATTAAGCGTAGCTGCAGCGTACTCTCGAGGAGGAGAAGCCATGAAGCGTAGCTGCCGCGTACTCTCGAGGAGACGAAACCATTAAGCGTAGCTGCAGCGTACTCTCGAGGAGGAGAAGCCATGAAGCGTAGCTGCAGCGTACTCTCGAGGAGACGAAACCATTAAGCGTAGCTGCAGCGTACTCTCGAGGAGGAGAAGCCATGAAGCGTAGCTGCAGCGTACTCTCGAGGAGACGAAACCATTAAGCGTAGCTGCAGCGTACTCTCGAGGAGGAGAAGCCATGAAGCGTAGCTGCAGCGTACTCTCGAGGAGACGAAACCATTAAGCGTAGCTGCAGCGTACTCTCGAGGAGGAGAAGCCATGAAGCGTAGCTGCAGCGTACTCTCGAGGAGACGAAACCATTAAGCGTAGCTGCAGCGTACTCTCGAGGAGGAGAAGCCATGAAGCGTAGCTGCAGCGTATTCTCGAGGAGGAGTAGCAATGAAGCGTAGCTGCCGCGTACTCTCGAGGAGACGAAACCATTAAGCGTAGCTGCAGCGTACTCTCGAGGAGGAGAAGCCATGAAGCGTAGCTGCCGCGTACTCTCGAGAAGACGAAACCATTAAGCGTAGCTGCAGCGTACTCTCGAGGAGGAGAAGCCATGAAGCGTAGCTGCCGCGTACTCGCGAGGAGACGATACCATTAAGCGTAGCTGCAGCGTACTCTCGAGGAGACGAAACCATTAAGCGTAGCTGCAGCGTACTCTCGAGGAGGAGAAGCCATGAAGCGTAGCTGCCGCGTACTCGCGAGGAGACGAAGCCATTAAGCGTAGCTGCAGCGTACTCTCGAGGAGGAGTAGCCATGAAGCGTAGCTGCCGCGTACTCGCGAGGAGACGAAGCCATTAAGCGTAGCTGCAGCGTATTCTCGAGGAGGAGTAGCCATGAAGCGTAGCTGCCGCGTACTCTCGAGGAGACGAAACCATTAAGCGTAGCTGCAGCGTACTCTCGAGGAGGAGAAGCCATGAAGCGTAGCTGCCGCGTACTCGCGAGGAGACGAAGCCATTAAGCGTAGCTGCAGCGTATTCTCGAGGAGGAGTAGCCATGAAGCGTAGCTGCAGCGTACTCTCGAGGAGGAGTAGCCATGAAGCGTAGCTGCCGCGTACTCTCGAGGAGACGAAACCATTAAGCGTAGCTGCAGCGTACTCTCGAGGAGGAGAAGCCATGAAGCGTAGCTGCCGCGTACTCGCGAGGAGACGAAGCCATTAAGCGTAGCTGCAGCGTATTCTCGAGGAGGAGTAGCCATGAAGCGTAGCTGCCGCGTACTCTCGAGGAGACGAAACCATTAAGCGTAGCTGCAGCGTATTCTCGAGGAGGAGTAGCCATGAAGCGTAGCTGCCGCGTACTCTCGAGGAGACGAAACCATTAAGCGTAGCTGAAGCGTACTCTCGAGGAGGAGAAGCCATGAAGCGTAGCTGCCGCGTACTCGCGAGGAGACGAAGCCATTAAGCGTAGCTGCAGCGTATTCTCGAGGAGGAGTAGCCATGAAGCGTAGCTGCCGCGTACTCGCGAGGAGACGAAACCATTAAGCGTAGCTGCCGCGTACTCTCGAGGAGACGAAACCATTAAGCGTAGCTGCAGCATATTCTCGAGGAGGAGTAGCCATGAAGCGTAGCTGCCGCGTACTCGCGAGGAGACGAAACCATTAAGCGTAGCTGCAGCGTACTCTCGAGGAGGAGAAGCCATGAAGCGTAGCTGCCGCGTACTCGCGAGGAGACGAAACCATTAAGCGTAGCTGCAGCGTACTCTCGAGGAGACGAAACCATTAAGCGTAGCTGCAGCGTACTCTCGAGGAGGAGAAGCCATGAAGCGTAGCTGCCGCGTACTCGCGAGGAGACGAAGCCATTAAGCGTAGCTGCAGCGTACTCTCGAGGAGGAGTAGCCATGAAGCGTAGCTGCCGCGTACTCGCGAGGAGACGATACCATTAAGCGTAGCTGCAGCGTACTCTCGAGGAGACGAAACCATTAAGCGTAGCTGCAGCGTACTCTCGAGGAGGAGAAGCCATGAAGCGTAGCTGCCGCGTACTCGCAAAGAAAAGAAGCCATTAAGCGTAGCTGCAGCGTACTCTCGAGGAGGAGTAGCCATGAAGCGTAGCTGCCGCGTACTCGCGAGGAGACGATACCATTAAGCGTAGCTGCAGCGTACTCTCGAGGAGACGAAACCATTAAGCGTAGCTGCAGCGTACTCTCGAGGAGGAGAAGCCATGAAGCGTAGCTGCCGCGTACTCGCGAGGAGACGAAGCCATTAAGCGTAGCTGCAGCGTACTCTCGAGGAGGAGTAGCCATGAAGCGTAGCTGCCGCGTACTCGCGAGGAGACGAAGCCATTAAGCGTAGCTGCAACGTATTCTCGAGGAGGAGTAGCCATGAAGCGTAGCTGCCGCGTACTCTCGAGGAGACGAAACCATTAAGCGTAGCTGCAGCGTATTCTCGAGGAGGAGTAGCCATGAAGCGTAGCTGCCGCATACTCTCGAGGAGACGAAACCATTAAGCGTAGCTGCAGCGTATTCTCGAGGAGGAGTAGCCATGAAGCGTAGCTGCCGCGTACTCTCGAGGAGACGAAACCATTAAGCGTAGCTGCAGCGTACTCTCGAGGAGGAGAAGCCATGAAGCGTAGCTGCCGCGTACTCTCGAGGAGACGAAACCATTAAGCGTAGCTGCAGCGTACTCTCGAGGAGGAGTAGCCATGAAGCGTAGCTGCCGCGTACTCGCGAGGAGACGAAGCCATTAAGCGTAGCTGCAGCGTATTCTCGAGGAGGAGTAGCCATGAAGCGTAGCTGCCGCGTACTTTCGAGGAGACGAAACCATTAAGCGTAGCTGCAGCGTATTCTCGAGGAGGAGTAGCCATGAAGCGTAGCTGCCGCGTACTCTCGAGGAGACGAAACCATTAAGCGTAGCTGCAGCGTACTCTCGAGGAGGAGAAGCCATGAAGCGTAGCTGCCGCGTACTCGCGAGGAGACGAAGCCATTAAGCGTAGCTGCAGCGTATTCTCGAGGAGGAGTAGCCATGAAGCGTAGCTGCCGCGTACTCGCGAGGAGACGAAACCATTAAGCGTAGCTGCCGCGTACTCTCGAGGAGACGAAACCATTAAGCGTAGCTGCAGCGTATTCTCGAGGAGGAGTAGCCATGAAGCGTAGCTGCCGCGTACTCTCGAGGAGACGAAACCATTAAGCGTAGCTGCAGCGTACTCTCGAGGAGGAGAAGCCATGAAGCGTAGCTGCCGCGTACTCGCGAGGAGACGAAACCATTAAGCGTAGCTGCAGCGTACTCTCGAGGAGACGAAACCATTAAGCGTAGCTGCCGCGTACTCTCGAGGAGGAGAAGCCATGAAGCGTAGCTGCAGCGTACTCGCGAGGAGACGAAACCATTAAGCGTAGCTGCAGCGTACTCTCGAGGAGGAGTAGCCATGAAGCGTAACTGCCGCGTACTCGCGAGGAGACGAAACCATTAAGCGTAGCTGCAGCGTACTCTCGAGGAGGAGAAGCCATGAAACGTAGCTGCCGCGTACTCGCGAGGAGACGAAACCATTAAGCGTAGCTGCAGCGTACTCTCGAGGAGGAGAAGCCATGAAGCGTAGCTGCCGCGTACTCGCGAGGAGACGATACCATTAAGCGTAGCTGCAGCGTACTCTCGAGGAGACGAAACCATTAAGCGTAGCTGCAGCGTATTCTCGAGGAGGAGTAGCCATGAAGCGTAGCTGCCGCGTACTCGCGAGGAGACGAAACCATTAAGCGTAGCTGCAGCGTACTCTCGAGGAGACGAAACCATTAAGCGTAGCTGCAGCGTACTCTCGAGGAGACGAAACCATTAAGCGTAGCTGCAGCGTATTCTCGAGGAGGAGTAGCCATGAAGCGTAGCTGCCGCGTACTCGCGAGGAGACGAAACCATTAAGCGTAGCTGCAGCGTACTCTCGAGGAGACGAAACCATTAAGCGTAGCTGCAGCGTACTCTCGAGGAGACGAAACCATTAAGCGTAGCTGCAGCGTATTCTCGAGGAGGAGTAGCCATGAAGCGTAGCTGCCGCGTACTCGCGAGGAGACGAAACCATTAAGCGTAGCTGCAGCGTACTCTCGAGGAGACGAAACCATTAAGCGTAGCTGCAGCGTATTCTCGAGGAGGAGTAGCCATGAAGCGTAGCTGCCGCGTACTCGCGAGGAGACGAAACCATTAAGCGTAGCTGCAGCGTATTCTCGAGGAGGAGTAGCCATGAAGTGTAGCTGCCGCGTACTCGCGAGGAGACGAAACCATTAAGCGTAGCTGCAGCGTACTCTCGAGGAGACGAAACCATTAAGCGTAGCTGCAGCGTACTCTCGAGGAAACGAAACCATTAAGCGTAGCTGCAGCGTACTCTCGAGGAGACGAAACCATTAAGCGTAGCTGCAGCGTATTCTCGAGGAGGAGTAGCCATGAAGCGTAGCTGCCGCGTACTCGCGAGGAGACGAAACCATTAAGCGTAGCTGCAGCGTACTCTCGAGGAGACGAAACCATTAAGCGTAGCTGCAGCGTATTCTCGAGGAGGAGTAGCCATGAAGCGTAGCTGCCGCGTACTCGCGAGGAGACGAAACCATTAAGCGTAGCTGCAGCGTACTCTCGAGGAGACGAAACCATTAAGCGTAGCTGCAGCGTACTCTCGAGGAGACGAAACCATTAAGCGTAGCTGCAGCGTATTCTCGAGGAGGAGTAGCCATGAAGCGTAGCTGCCGCGTACTCGCGAGGAGACGAAACTATTAAGCGTAGCTGCAGCGTACTCTCGAGGAGACGAAACCATTAAGCGTAGCTGCAGCGTATTCTCGAGGAGGAGAAGCCATGAAGCGTAGCTGCCGCGTACTAGCGAGGAGACGAAACCATTAAGCGTAGCTGCAGCGTACTCTCGAGGAGACGAAACCATTAAGCGTAGCTGCAGCGTGTTCTCGAGGAGGAGTAGCCATGAAGCGTAGCTGCCGCGTACTCGCGAGGAGACGAAACCATTAAGCGTAGCTGCAGCGTACTCTCGAGGAGACGAAACCATTAATCGTAGCTGCAGCGTATTCACGAGAAGGAGTAGCCATGAAGCGTAGCTGCCGCGTACTCGCGAGGAGACGAAACCATTAAGCGTAGCTGCAGCGTACTCTCGAGGAGACGAAACCATTAAGCGTAGCTGCAGCGTACTCTCGAGGAGACGAAACCATTAAGCGTAGCTGCAGCGTATTCTCGAGGAGGAGTAGCCATGAAGCTTAGCTGCCGCGTACTCGCGAGGAGACGAAACCATTAAGCGTAGCTGCAGCGTACTTTCGAGGAGACGAAACCATTAAGCGTAGCTGCAGCGTACTCTCGAGGAGACGAAACCATTAAGCGTAGCTGCAGCGTACTCTCGAGGAATCGAAACCATTAAGCGTAGCTGCAGCGTACTCGCGAGGAGACGAAACCATTAAGCGTAGCTGCAGCGTATTCTCGAGGAGGAGTAGCCATGAAGCGTAGCTGCCGCGTACACGCGAGGAGACGAAACCATTAAGCGTAGCTGCAGCGTACTCTCGAGGAGACGAAACCATTAAGCGTAGCTGAAGCGTACTCTCGAGGAGACGAAACCATTAAGCGTAGCTGCAGCGTATTCTCGAGGAGGAGTAGCCATGAAGCGTAGCTGCCGCGTACTCGCGAGGAGACGAAACCATTAAGCGTAGCTGCAGCGTATTCTCGAGGAGGAGTAGCCATGAAGCGTAGCTGCCGCGTACTCTCGAGGAGACGAAACCATTAAGCGTAGCTGCAGCGTATTCTCGAGGAGGAGTAGCCATGAAGCGTAGCTGCCGCGTACTCGCGAGGAGACGAAACCATTAAGCGTAGCTGCAGCGTATTCTCGAGGAGGAGTAGCCATGAAGCGTAGCTGCCGCGTACTCGCGAGGAGACGAAACCATTAAGCGTAGCTGCAGCGTACTCTCGAGGAGACGAAACCATTAAGCGTAGCTGCAGCGTACTCTCGAGGAAACGAAACCATTAAGCGTAGCTGCAGCGTATTCTCGAGGAGGAGTAGCCATGAAGCGTAGCTGCCGCGTACTCGCGAGGAGACGAAACCATTAAGCGTAGCTGCAGCGTACTCTCGAGGAGACGAAACCATTAAGCATAGCTGCAGCGTACTCTCGCTGGAGACGAAACCATTAAGCATAGCTGCAGCGTATTCTCGAGGAGGAGTAGCCATGAAGCGTAGCTGCCGCGTACTCGCGAGGAGACGAAACCATTAAGCGTAGCTGCAGCGTACTCTCGAGGAGACGAAACCATTAAGCGTAGCTGCAGCGTATTCTCGAGGAGGAGTAGCCATGAAGCGTAGCTGCCGCGTACTCGCGAGGAGACGAAACCATTAAGCGTAGCTGCAGCGTACTCTCGAGGAGACGAAACCATTAAGCGTAGCTGCAGCGTATTCTCGAGGAGGAGTAGCCATGAAGCGTAGCTGCAGCGTATTCTCGAGGAGGAGTAGCCATGAAGCGTAGCTGCAGCGTACTCTCGAGGAGGAGAAGCCATGAAGCGTAGCTGCCGCGTACTCGCGAGGAGACGAAACCATTAAGCGTAGCTGCAGCGTACTCTCGAGGAGACGAAACCATGAAGCGTAGCTGCAGCGTATTCTCGAGGAGGAGTAGCCATGAAGCGTAGCTGCCGCGTACTCGCGAGGAGACGAAACCATTAAGCGTAGCTGCAGCGTACTCTCGAGGAGGAGAAGCCATGAAGCGTAGCTGCCGCGTACTCGCGAGGAGACGAAACCATTAAGCGTAGCTGCAGCGTACTCTCGAGGAGACGAAACCATTAAGCGTAGCTGCAGCGTACTCTCGAGGAGGAGAAGCCATGAAGCGTAGCTGCCGCGTACTCGCGAGGAGACGAAGCCATTAAGCGTAGCTGCAGCGTACTCTCGAGGAGGAGTAGCCATGAAGCGTAGCTGCCGCGTACTCGCGAGGAGACGATACCATTAAGCGTAGCTGCAGCGTACTCTCGAGGAGACGAAACCATTAAGCGTAGCTGCAGCGTACTCTCGAGGAGGAGAAGCCATGAAGCGTAGCTGCCGCGTACTCGCGAGGAGACGAAGCCATTAACCGTAGCTGCAGCGTACTCTCGAGGAGGAGTAGCCATGAAGCGTAGCTGCCGCGTACTCGCGAGGAGACGATACCATTAAGCGTAGCTGCAGCGTACTCTCGAGGAGACGAAACCATTAAGCGTAGCTGCAGCGTACTCTCGAGGAGGAGAAGCCATGAAGCGTAGCTGCCGCGTACTCGCGAGGAGACGAAGCCATTAAGCGTAGCTGCAGCGTACTCTCGAGGAGGAGTAGCCATGAAGCGTAGCTGCCGCGTACTCGCGAGGAGACGAAGCCATTAAGCGTAGCTGCAGCGTATTCTCGAGGAGGAGTAGCCATGAAGCGTAGCTGCCGCGTACTCTCGAGGAGACGAAACCATTAAGCGTAGCTGCAGCGTATTCTCGAGGAGGAGTAGCCATGAAGCGTAGCTGCCGCGTACTCTCGAGGAGACGAAACCATTAAGCGTAGCTGCAGCGTATTCTCGAGGAGGAGTAGCCATGAAGCGTAGCTGCCGCGTACTCTCGAGGAGACGAAACCATTAAGCGTAGCTGCAGCGTACTCTCGAGGAGGAGAAGCCATGAAGCGTAGCTGCCGCGTACTCTCGAGGAGACGAAACCATTAAGCGTAGCTGCAGCGTACTCTCGAGGAGGAGTAGCCATGAAGCGTAGCTGCCGCGTACTCGCGAGGAGACGAAGCCATTAAGCGTAGCTGCAGCGTATTCTCGAGGAGGAGTAGCCATGAAGCGTAGCTGCCGCGTACTTTCGAGGAGACGAAACCATTAAGCGTAGCTGCAGCGTATTCTCGAGGAGGAGTAGCCATGAAGCGTAGCTGCCGCGTACTCTCGAGGAGACGAAACCATTAAGCGTAGCTGCAGCGTACTCTCGAGGAGGAGAAGCCATGAAGCGTAGCTGTCGCGTACTCGCGAGGAGACGAAGCCATTAAGCGTAGCTGCAGCGTATTCTCGAGGAGGAGTAGCCATGAAGCGTAGCTGCCGCGTACTCGCGAGGAGACGAAACCATTAAGCGTAGCTGCCGCGTACTCTCGAGGAGACGAAACCATTAAGCGTAGCTGCAGCGTATTCTCGAGGAGGAGTAGCCATGAAGCGTAGCTGCCGCGTACTCTCGAGGAGACGAAACCATTAAGCGTAGCTGCAGCGTACTCTCGAGGAGGAGAAGCCATGAAGCGTAGCTGCCGCGTACTCGCGAGGAGACGAAACCATTAAGCGTAGCTGCAGCGTACTCTCGAGGAGACGAAACCATTAAGCGTAGCTGCCGCGTACTCTCGAGGAGGAGAAGCCATGAAGCGTAGCTGCAGCGTACTCGCGAGGAGACGAAACCATTAAGCGTAGCTGCAGCGTACTCTCGAGGAGGAGTAGCCATGAAGCGTAACTGCCGCGTACTCGCGAGGAGACGAAACCATTAAGCGTAGCTGCAGCGTACTCTCGAGGAGGAGAAGCCATGAAACGTAGCTGCCGCGTACTCGCGAGGAGACGAAACCATTAAGCGTAGCTGCAGCGTACTCTCGAGGAGGAAAAGCCATGAAGCGTAGCTGCCGCGTACTCGCGAGGAGACGATACCATTAAGCGTAGCTGCAGCGTACTCTCGAGGAGACGAAACCATTAAGCGTAGCTGCAGCGTATTCTCGAGGAGGAGTAGCCATGAAGCGTAGCTGCCGCGTACTCGCGAGGAGACGAAACCATTAAGCGTAGCTGCAGCGTACTCTCGAGGAGACGAAACCATTAAGCGTATCTGCAGCGTACTCTCGAGGAGACGAAACCATTAAGCGTAGCTGCAGCGTATTCTCGAGGAGGAGTAGCCATGAAGCGTAGCTGCCGCGTACTCGCGAGGAGACGAAACCATTAAGCGTAGCTGCAGCGTACTCTCGAGGAGACGAAACCATTAAGCGTAGCTGCAGCGTACTCTCGAGGAGACGAAACCATTAAGCGTAGCTGCAGCGTATTCTCGAGGAGGAGTAGCCATGAAGCGTAGCTGCCGCGTACTCGCGAGGAGACGAAACCATTAAGCGTAGCTGCAGCGTACTCTCGAGGAGACGAAACCATTAAGCGTAGCTGCAGCGTATTCTCGAGGAGGAGTAGCCATGAAGCGTAGCTGCCGCGTACTCGCGAGGAGACGAAACCATTAAGCGTAGCTGCAGCGTATTCTCGAGGAGGAGTAGCCATGAAGCGTAGCTGCCGCGTACTCGCGAGGAGACGAAACCATTAAGCGTAGCTGCAGCGTACTCTCGAGGAGACGAAACCATTAAGCGTAGCTGCAGCGTACTCTCGAGGAAACGAAACCATTAAGCGTAGCTGCAGCGTACTCTCGAGGAGACGAAACCATTAAGCGTAGCTGCAGCGTATTCTCGAGGAGGAGTAGCCATGAAGCGTAGCTGCCGCGTACTCGCGAGGAGACGAAACCATTAAGCGTAGCTGCAGCGTACTCTCGAGGAGACGAAACCATTAAGCGTAGCTGCAGCGTATTCTCGAGGAGGAGTAGCCATGAAGCGTAGCTGCCGCGTACTCGCGAGGAGACGAAACCATTAAGCGTAGCTGCAGCGTACTCTCGAGGAGACGAAACCATTAAGCGTAGCTGCAGCGTACTCTCGAGGAGACGAAACCATTAAGCGTAGCTGCAGCGTATTCTCGAGGAGGAGTAGCCATGAAGCGTAGCTGCCGCGTACTCGCGAGGAGACGAAACTATTAAGCGTAGCTGCAGCGTACTCTCGAGGAGACGAAACCATTAAGCGTAGCTGCAGCGTATTCTCGAGGAGGAGAAGCCATGAAGCGTAGCTGCCGCGTACTCGCGAGGAGACGAAACCATTAAGCGTAGCTGCAGCGTACTCTCGAGGAGACGAAACCATTAAGCGTAGCTGCAGCGTATTCTCGAGGAGGAGTAGCCATGAAGCGTAGCTGCCGCGTACTCGCGAGGAGACGAAACCATTAAGCGTAGCTGCAGCGTACTCTCGAGGAGACGAAACCATTAAGCGTAGCTGCAGCGTATTCTCGAGAAGGAGTAGCCATGAAGCGTAGCTGCCGCGTACTCGCGAGGAGACGAAACCATTAAGCGTAGCTGCAGCGTACTCTCGAGGAGACGAAACCATTAAGCGTAGCTGCAGCGTACTCTCGAGGAGACGAAACCATTAAGCGTAGCTGCAGCGTATTCTCGAGGAGGAGTAGCCATGAAGCGTAGCTGCCGCGTACTCGCGAGGAGACGAAACCATTAAGCGTAGCTGCAGCGTACTCTCGAGGAGACGAAACCATTAAGCGTAGCTGCATCGTACTCTCGAGGAGACGAAACCATTAAGCGTAGCTGCAGCGTACTCTCGAGGAAACGAAACCATTAAGCGTAGCTGCAGCGTACTCGCGAGGAGACGAAACCATTAAGCGTAGCTGCAGCGTATTCTCGAGGAGGAGTAGCCATGAAGCGTAGCTGCCGCGTACTCGCGAGGAGACGAAACCATTAAGCGTAGCTGCAGCGTACTCTCGAGGAGACGAAACCATTAAGCGTAGCTGAAGCGTACTCTCGAGGAGACGAAACCATTAAGCGTAGCTGCAGCGTATTCTCGAGGAGGAGTAGCCATGAAGCGTAGCTGCCGCGTACTCTCGAGGAGACGAAACCATTAAGTGTAGCTGCAGCGTATTCTCGAGGAGGAGTAGCCATGAAGCGTAGCTGCCGCGTACTCTCGAGGAGACGAAACCATTAAGCGTAGGTGCAGCGTATTCTCGAGGAGGAGTAGCCATGAAGCGTAGCTGCCGCGTACTCGCGAGGAGACGAAACCATTAAGCGTAGCTGCAGCGTATTCTCGAGGAGGAGTAGCCATGAAGCGTAGCTGCCGCGTACTCGCGAGGAGACGAAACCATTAAGCGTAGCTGCAGCGTACTCTCGAGGAGACGAAACCATTAAGCGTAGCTGCAGCGTACTCTCGAGGAAACGAAACCATTAAGCGTAGCTGCAGCGTATTCTCGAGGAGGAGTAGCCATGAAGCGTAGCTGCCGCGTACTCGCGAGGAGACGAAACCATTAAGCGTAGCTGCAGCGTACTCTCGAGGAGACGAAACCATGAAGCGTAGCTGCAGCGTATTCTCGAGGAGGAGTAGCCATGAAGCGTAGCTGCAGCGTACTCTCGAGGAGGAGTAGCCATGAAGCGTAGCTGCCGCGTACTCGCGAGGAGACGAAACCATTAAGCGTAGCTGCAGCGTACTCTCGAGGAGACGAAACCATTATGCGTAGCTGCAGCGTACTCTCGAGGAGGAGTAGCCATGAAGCGTAGCTGCCGCGTACTCGCGAGGAGACGAAACCATTAAGCGTAGCTGCAGCGTACTCTCGAGGAGGAGTAGCCATGAAGCGTAGCTGCAGCGTACTCGCGAGGAGATGAAGAGGCCTTTATACAGGATGTATCAAAATTCATGTTACAACGCCTGAGGGTAGAAAGCTCTTATTATTTGCAACCATTTTTACCAATAAACATGTTGCCGGAAACGCGTAGTTAAGCCCCTGTAGCCCCAGAAAGAGTCAGCGTAGGCAACCCGTTGTAGAGTGTTATGTTGTGGATGTGCGGGCGTTCGAGTAGAGAAATAACCTTTTTAATCGTGGCACAGATTTTAATTTCACAGCTTCGGCTTTGTTTCACAACATTGAAATTGTTGTATACGTTTTAACGTGACAGCCTAAAGCAACGGCTCAAAAACACGCCCACCTTGAGTGACACAGAGGTGGCAACGGCGAATCATGTTTTCACAGATACGCTGGAGCATGTGTGGAGTTGACTTTATGATTTCGAACGCTTAAATGATTCGCTGTGTAAGCTCTTCTACCGTTTCTACTGGCGTAGCGTAGATAAGCCCTTTTATGTAACCCCACAGAAAGAAATCTAACGGGGTTAGGTCCGGTGACCTTGGCGGCCATGCGACAGGGCCCGCTCGTCCAATCCATCGGTTTGGAAATGTTTGGTTTAAATACTCTCGCACTTGCAGGGAAAAATGAGGTGGTGCCCCGTCATGTTGGTACCACATCACACGTCGGACATGCAATGGTACCTCTTCAAGAAGACCTGGTAGTCCATTCTGAAGGAAGTGAGGTATCCGGCGCCCGTAAGTCGTGGCGGAAGAAAAAAAGGCCCGATGAGTACGCTGTCAACAATACCGGCCGACACATTAACTGAAAAACGTTACTGGCGAGCTGTAACACACGTTGCATGTGGATTGACATAATTCAAAACATGAATGTTGTGCGAATTGAGAATAGAGTCTTGAGTGAACTTGGCTTCATCGCTGAATAAAACCACTAACTCGGGGTTCCTCAATACTCTTCGAATGTACCAACGAGAAAAGGTCATGCGAAGAGGATAGTCCGCCGGAACCATGTGTTGCACTTTTTGAAGGTGGTACGGGTACAAGAGTTGCTCATGAAGAACTCGCCAAACAGCCATTTTTTCAGCGTCCATATCGGAACCTTTTGCCCTTGTGCTTGTATCCGGACTCTCCTCAAATCTCTGAAGTACATCTTCAAAACTGAGAGTACGAACCCTGCGTGGAGCACCAGCATTTGGTCTTGTGATGGCACATGTACCAGTATCACGCATTCGCTGAGTAAGTCTTGCAAACATGGTGTGAGCTGGAATCCTACGACCCGGATATCGTTCTTCGTACAGATGACGGGCGGCTCGTCCATTTTGTCTAGCTTCCCCGTAAACACGCAACATGTCCGTGCACTCACTAAACGTGTACTCCATTGAGCTCCACTAAAACGTCGCCCTTTTCAGAACCACAGCAAAATAAATGACACCACGAGTTTGCTTGTACGACAGAACAGTCAACGACAGACTGCGATGTCATGCTGCGCAGTGCTATGGCACGGCACGAACGGAAGAAAAGAGGTGAGGGCGCCACCAACGGAAGTAAAAAGGGGCGGGGGTCAGCATTCGACATCGTACAGTCCTCTCGAGTGCTGCCCGGCGTCGTAAACACGTAATTCACCACAGCATTGTCTGTCTCGCAAAAAGCCCAACGGGTTGCCTACGCTGACTCTTTCTGGGGCTACAGGGGCATAACTACGCGTTTCCGGCAACATGTTTATTGGCAAAAATGGTTGCAAATAATAAGAGCTTTCTACCCTCAAGCATTGTAACATGAATTTTGATATATCCTGTATAGTAGCCTGGAATTCACCCACTGACTGATCATAATAGGTACATCCAAACAATAGAAATGTTTTTTTAATAATTATAATTAGTACTTAGATTCACTCTAACAGCACTATAGATATGTCACCCCATACTTGCTTAATGACCAGAGAGTGAGTGTTCTGCCTGGTAAAATTAATAAAATTATTTTCATAATTAGGTGGTGTTATATTATTCAAGCACAAGTCACAAAAGACTGAAATATCTCAAGGAAAAAAAACTCAGCTATTTTTAATCGGTAAAGAATTTGTTTTGGTTTTTTAACTAACACACTGTTATTTCAAACATATCAAATTTTAAGAGCATGCCTACATATTGTGATATTCATGAATAGTGTTTGAAATCACAGTTTTACGGGAAACCACAGGAAACACTCAAACTCTCTTATCACGTGATAAAAAATAGTACTGGTTTAATGCCTAATTTTCAGATAGTTTGCACCTGGTAAATATTAATTTATCCTTCTTGCTATACTACTCAGTGTTGTCCCAGCTTAACATTTACTCGAGCTTTCTAAGGTGCCCACATCAATTAACGCTTAAATTCTGACTGTCACACACAACAGTAAAAAAAAAACTCAAAACTCCCTTTAATTGCCTGCGACTGGCACTGATATGTGTGCTGATATGAACCTCAGCGATACTTGGTTTTTTTCAGGTGGGTTTACTCGTTAGTAAAAGTTTCAATCTCTTTAGCACAGACAGCACTTGCAGTTAATTGCAGTAATTTCCCGCTCCCACAATCTACTACGACCTCACTTCAGGCAAAAATAAAAAAAACGATGGTGCTGTAATTTTTTTCTAAATAGTTATGTCTTATACTTTCGAAGTTAACTGAGAAATCTTAGAAATAAAGCAAAATTTTCACATCATCTACATCATATAGCGATTGCGATAGCAAAAAAAAAAAAAAAAAAAAAAAAAAAAAAAGTGAGGTCAACGCTCTTCTATATTAGATTATGGAAAATATTAAAGTTACTTTTTTTTACATTACTACGCAATACCTAACTGAATAACTTTACTAAAACATTTTGCATAAATCTTTCAAATGTTAAAAGTGATAAATAATCAAACTATGAAATGGCATAACAAATGACTATCATAAATTTTTATCTTAAGGAACCCACGCATTTATAGACCCGGACGTGTGATGAAAGAGTCAGCAGCTGAAAGTCACTAAGCTACAAAAGTTCTTCCTCTCGTTGAACGGGAGTCTTGTAAGTCAGACTTGTCAAGCGTAAGGCCCGGTGCACACGTGCGGACATTGTCCGCGCGGTGCCGCTGCGGCGCCGGAGATGCCTTCTCGGAAGGCTTGACTGATAGGAAGTAATGCACACACAGCTGCGGCGCGGCAGCGGCACCGCACGTCCATTGCACGTCCACTGTGCTTACATTTTTGTCCGTAGATCCCACAGGAACGCTGCGGCGCCGCACGTCCAACTACGTTCCTCAGTACATTGGTGTCCATAGAGCAACGCACACGTGCGGTCGGTTGCCGCAAAGTGAGATGGCAGCATCACGTGAATTTGAAGACATGTTAGATGTTGAACTCTTCATCGCAGAAGTTAAAAGTTATCCAGAGATGTGGAACGTAGCCGTTGAAGAATACCATGACCGTAATAAAAAAAGAAGTGCGTGGATCAACATCTGCCGTAAATTTTGCAAATCGTTTGACGAAAAGGATGGCAAGGAAAAAAACGTAATATGTAAGCATACATTATACTTTATTTTAATGAATGCCTATAAGCTAATCTGTATAAATACAGATAAGAAAGTAGTGTTTTAATAAACGCACAGTATTTCAGAACAGGCTGTATGATTAAATACATTTACAGATGTGAAACATGTGAGTGAATATTTAACGTTAATGTACGTACATAATGTCAGGATACATGCCGATGAAATATTATGAGCTAACAATAATTCATCAAATGACTGGACACTCATACGGAAATAATTATGAAATTTTTCTGCATTGCCTCTCAGGTCTGAAAAACTTGTTACAAATCTGCCTCTCAACAGTCTTGAGTCGGTGAACGGATGCACCCAATGTTTTTTAGTTGTATCCAATAAACATTTGTATATAAGGTACACAAAGAATACCCGTTTACGTTTGTACACATCCATCTCGTTAGTCGGCATCATTCAGACTGTGCGGTATTTGTCCGTACTGTGTGAATGTGTTTCTGCGGCAACGTTGCGGCGCCGCAGCGGCGCCGCGCGGACAATGTCCACACGTGTGCACCGGGCCTACATTAGTCAAGTATTGTGAGTCAGAGAGAACGAGCAAGTAGTGTGGTGCGTTTAATGTGGCCAGTAAACTCTGCTCGCCGAAGCTGTGGTTGAAATGCCCTCGGAAGCTGTGTAGTCCGGTCAATTTAGACATCGAAGGTTACAAAAATTCTCACTTGGCTGAAAATTGGTAGGATTGTTCAATACACTATTATAAAGGAAATGTGAGAAGTCCTTATCGATCAGGAAAAAAATTTACTCGTGGTCAAAGGTCACAAACCGGGTTTTTCGCGATTTTAAGCAAAACGGTAAGTTTTATCATAAAATTAGCTTTAAACAAAAATTGTAGATTAGATAATTATCTATAAAAACTGTTTAAATACTTTTTTCCTAAGTGCCACCGTTTTTGAGATACAACGATTCAAAAAGTTGAAAGAGTTGTAATCGTCATAATATGCACACGTTTCCACGCCACCTTTGAGGTAGTGTACTTAGCGCGTTTTTTTTATGTGGTTTCCCCGGTAGGCCTATTCCACTGATCTGTTGTGATTCTGTTAAATTTGAAACTATTGAATAACTATAGATATTGGCAAGGGTTGAAAATGATAAAAGGGGTGTAAATAAAAAAAAATAGGAATATTTACCCATCTGAATCTAAATTATCAGAAACTTCTGCTACCTCTTCTCCTTGTTATTCTTCTTCTTGTTCTTCTTCTCCTTGTTTATCTTCTTCATTCTGGGTGTAAGTAAATTGCTCCAATAATGACACATCACCCACAATAATGAAACATAGCATCAAATGAATCTTCAATTGTTGGTGATTCAACATTGGAGCATGACCGGCCTTTGTCAATTTGTACATGCTACAGAACAAAACAGTCCAACTTTTTTGCAACCACATTTAGCACTTCATCCCTTTATTCCGGTTGAAAAAAAATTGTGTTTAGTAGATTTTTCTGGTGCCGGTGGGAGTAAAGTTTGAACTGGCTCTAATGAATTGTCGACCAACTTCCAACCCCAGTCTTTTGGGTCTAACTAATAACACAGCCACACTTGAACTTGGTAATATACCCGAAAAAGATGTTGATGAGCAGCCGCTGAGGTTGAAGGAAGACATGCTGCACTTGTTTTTTATTTCGAGTATTTTTAACGAAACATGCATATCTAAACTTATCGAAGCACGTAATTTTTTTAGGAGCTCCATACATAGAGAGAAGAAAGTGAATTCCGTTGGTGATAACTTCTTGTGGAGTTGAATTACTCTTTTTAAAAACTTTTTGAATCGTTATATCTAAAAAACGGTGGCTCATAGGAAAAAGGTATTTTGACATTTTTATAGATAATTATCTAATCTACAATTTTTGTCAAAGCTAATTTTATGATTAAACTTACCGTTTTATTAAAAATCGCGAAAAACCCGTTTTTGTGACCTTTGACCCCGAGTAAATTTTTTTGCACGTGCAGGATCGATGAGGACTTTTCACATTTCATTTATAATAATGTATTGAACAATCCTACAAATTTTCAGCCAAGTGGGAAATTTTGTAACCTCACCCCTATTTTTTAGTCTACTTTGACCGGGCTAGTGAGGGTAAAGGCGGAATTACCGCAGCCCGTCGACTCCGTACGTCCGTCATCAGTCCGTTGGTAACGTGACTTACAGCCAATCGCATGGCTCGAAAAAAAAATTACATCTGTCCGTCAGTCGAAAGCTTGGCAAGCTCTAACTTTTGACGGAATGACGGATGGAGTATATCTATCGTTTTGGCCGCAGCAGTAAATTGTTTCCGGAATATAGGCCGGTGGTGTTTATACCTATAGGTCATTAAAACATTTTTATAGTGACATTGCGTTTGTTAAAAGTCAAATCCAAACAATTAAATCGCGAATATGAATTTTTCTAAAGTAATGATAATACAATTACAAAACTTACAAAAAACGACATAAATAGCAAACAAAAAAAAAAAAACAACGAAAAATGCAGTTGTGGGGACTGTCGACTGAAGTGATAAATTAAAACTTTGTTTCTAAATCTGTAATATGACATTATTTCTCCGTCAAATGTACCTAAGAAAATGATTTTGGTATCATATCAGCACGATGTCAGCATGATATAATTTATCCTTACATCATTTTGTAGTCACAACAGATGTCAGTGGTATGTAAAACTACGTAAAAATTCATTACCTCATTATGACCTGTGATTTCAGACCTAGGTCATGTGTTCACTGGGCAATGCACAGTAAACATAAATTAAACTTTTCACGTGGTCAATTTAACTTCACTTGGTGCTACTACACCATGTCGGTGACGTAAACTCCCAAGATTTTACCCATCCGAAAAGAGTACAACACGCACATGATACAGTGATGATATACAATGTATTAGTGTATATATGAGTATACATGTACACAGGTCGCTGCGTGTCGCCAGTTTGGCGCAACACGTCACTAGCATGTCGGTGACGCGAACCCATAAGTTTTGCCCTTGCCAAAAATCTCTCAACGCGGCTAAAGAAGTTTTCACTTAAAAAAATTGGTTGTCTGTAATGTCGGTTTACGGACGATAGTTTAACGTGACAAGGTCATAACAAAACATTAATGAAATGATTGCATACTTTATAAATAAATTAGAATCATTTTAATTTAAATAATAAAAGAATAAATACTTGAAATTATACTAGTAATCAGATTTTTAAAATGCAAAAATAATTCTTTTTTATTGCCGAAATTGGTGTTGTAATAAGCAATGATAACCACATTAACTTATCACTTCACTTTATTAAAAGTCGAGTGGAAGAGAGACAGATGCGGCGCAGGCGTACAATGAGCGTAACGGGACACAGCGCAACTGAACAATATGCGTGAAGGGACACAGCGTAACGGAACAATGTGCGTAACGGGACACTTTTTCGTGCGTGCAGCCGGCGTTCTTCGATTTATTAGACGTTGTCATGTCAAAAACATCATAAATCTCCGAGAGAAAACATAGATTGAAGGCAACACTTAATTTAAGTCTATTTGGAAATCGCTGGGCTGGATGCGTGACGTTGCCGAACGGATGAAGGTCGGAGGCGTTGGACTATTGTAATTCCGCCTTAATTGAGGCTTCGCACAGTCGTGTCGAAACCACAACTGTGTCTTAACTTAAAATGTTTTCTTGTACATACCCCATTCTTGGCTTCACTGTGTCTCTTAAGAAAACCCAATGAAGGACAAAAACATATGAATATGAAATCTCACAGAAAACAAGAAAATATAGACATGCCAAAAGCAAAAAAAAAAAAATCATAGTCTGCACATAAAACAGCATCGACTGATTTTGACTTATTTTATTTGTGTTTTCATATTCATTACTTATGTTTGTTATTTATATTTCTTATGGCACACGGTGAAACAAGGTGTATGTAAAAAAATACACATGCTTTCCTATTAAAAAAAAACATTAAAATAACGTACAACTCGTTCAAATATCTGGGGGAATTCTTATGGTTATCATATTCAGTATTCTCCAGGAACCTCCAGTACATTTTACAAAAGAGACTTAATACGTGCAGCATGAGTGTCTCAGTCATTCTCAATCACTTTCAAAGTACCTCAGTTATCTCGTTTCTATCTACCGTTATCTAAAGGGAACTAGGCCCGATATCTAAGACTTTTTTTATATATGAAGGCATAATTGCATTGCATTTAATGGTTTTAAATTTTTTAACTTTGCTTTATATTCTTTGTTATGTCATGATTGGTAGACTGGTGTAATATTTATGACAAGTGTAGTTTCTCTTGTGAAGTAATTAGTTTATTCCCCCAGTAGGGGAGGTGTCACTAAAAATCAGACTAATTAAATAAAATATCTTGTAAAAAGTCTATGTATGCCTCTGTCATACCATAAACTTAGCTGAATAACTCAAATTTAAATTTAAAGCAAACCATTTAATATTTATATGCTTTGAGTTTTACTAGCATAATATTTCTGTTTAGTTTTTTATATCACTTGATTTTGAGTGTTCAATTTTGTTTAAACGGGTGTGTATGTCATAAGTTGTCATGCCGGCGCCGGCCATGTTGGCTTCTGGCGGCGTCGCTGAAAGACTGATGGTTTTGAGAATGAAGACGGGCGTGGATGAAGGAGGAGAGACAGGATCTGCGGTCTCCCCGCCCTGGAAGATGCTGTCACCACGGAGACACTTGACAAACGATGCATTGACTCAGAGATTCCACCCTTCTCCCTCCCCACGAGGAGCAAGGCGTTGCCTCTTGCCTTGCTTCCACTTGCAAAAAAACCCAGCAAAAAGCATCTTGTAAGTTCGTGTACAGTGACGAGAAACAGAAATTTAACACGTGGTGAATGACCAAAACCAATATTTACTTTAGTTAAATACACCATGACACTGAGAACCATATAATCTTTGACATTCTTGGCCGGCAATAAGTCGTCAAAGATTGAAAGAGAAAAATAAAATAACACCAAAATTTAAACCAAATAATTAAAAAGTCTTCAATGAAATTTCTAGTTTAAAGAATTTACTTAGAAGCACATTAAAGTTATGAAGTTGTCGACCTGCCATATTCTGCCAATTAATGAGATGGTTGATAAGGGCGCCAACTATGCTTTTAATTGCGGATCCTGTGAGCTAGTCCACAGGTAGAGTTTAGCCTTCGCTCAAGGCATGATGTTGCTACGTGGCCGACAGACAGCAATGTCCTGACCGGGCAGAGAACTCCCGGCTGTTGTAGCCACCGGGGACGCTATCCTAACGGGATGTACAAACTATGGAATGATAAACATGGGAAATCTGGTATGATGGTCTTTTTTTAAAAACTGGTCTCTCGTGCGTAAGCTGTCCGGGACATGGTCTGTCCTAACCACTGAACCGGGAGTCATCGTGGAAGATATGAATGTCACGTAGCTGTGACCGATTGTGACGTATTATGTTGTCGATTGTGCCTAAATTATCACCCAGTTATTAATACACGAGAGAAACAAAACCTAACATGTGGTAGCCATCCCCAGTAGTGCCACTACAATAACATTAACAAACTCTGAAACGTACATAGGTGGAACACTAAAACCACCTGAAATGTGGATAAAACTATTACGAGCCCTAAAATAAGTTAAGTGCCACATAGGCTACAAAGGCGGGCCCCTAAAGTCCTTGAGTATTATTAGACATTAAAATCATCGGCCCACTGTTCACCTAACGCAATGGCTCTCAAATGGGCCACATCTCTGGCCTAATATACATTACGCGAGGCCTGTACCGCACCTCGCGACCAGAAAAATATTAAAAATTTCGTTTTATGAAGGAAAGTCCCGTAAGTGGGCCTGAATGATAAGACTAGGTGGTTGGCGAGTTCAAGACAGCCGTGATGGACTAGCCGATGAGCCGATGGGAGCCGATGAGCAAGGATTTAAAAAGCTACAATATTGAAGTTAACCGCGATAATTTTTGATGACTAACTGGCTAAGCTCCTAGTCACCGAACGCTACTAGCAGATAGCTTTCCTTCAAAACTTACAGTAAACTGTGGATTACGTCAAGCCATGTAACAAACGTAGTCGGCTAATGCAGGATGAAGTTGTCATTTAAAACACACCTCAATAAAAGTTTGGTATACCACCAAATGGCTATTCTGTCATATTCAGTGCTACAATAATGTAGGTACATTATCCGCTAGACTAACACAAATCTGAAATTTAATAGTTTTACTACAGGCATGATTTGCGTTCGTATACTAGTTACATGGACATAACCCGAGTGCTCTAGCAAATGGTGTGTTGTCCTATATCTACAAATGATACGGTCAGTTAGTGTTCAACCTTGTAGTGACATACCATGTGGACGAATACAAACATATAGAGGATTCAGATAGTGACTTTAATTTCAGCAGGCCATGCGCAACAAGGTGTTGCCGATCGGTTAATATGAAACAAAGCAGCGTGTCTGAGGTGTGGAGAAAGTCCAGAGAGGCCGGAAATATGAATAATAGACCTCGTTCTGGCCGTTTCATATTACAAAACCAGAACAGTATTGTTATCTCCTAGTGGCGGTTCGCAGACGTTCAACATCAACTGCCAGGGCTCTTAGGAATGACCTCTGCAGAGGAAGAGAGTTTGGTATCGCAGAACGAACAGTGTCCAGAAAACTGCTCGAAGTTTGTCTTTAGTCCAGAAGGTGTGACCGTTGTGCCGGAAATTAGGCATTTCGACACGATTTGTTTTAAATTTTTATTATAATTTTAAATTATTTTTGGAAATTTTATTTGCTCTATAATTTGGTTACTAAAAAACGATTTACACTTTGGTAGGCTGGTGTACTCCCCTAAGTTAAACTTTGTGCCAGTAGTCTGAAGCACCTTTCCCAGAGATGTATCTGATATTTTGCAGATCTAATCCTTTGTTGGCAGCTTGCTTAAAATTTCCCTCGCTTACAGGCACGTCCCAGTTCTGTAACTTTACTTCACTTCATGACTAAAACCGCCTACAGCAGCTCTGGACGAGCTTTTACCATTTCTCAGAGACGAGCTGACCATAGCCTTTACTGTCACGAATACATATTATGTTCACTCCCCTGGAAGCACGTTATGGACGTTTGTTCCCAGCGTCGTTGCGTTTTCCCCCCTCTTGAGTTCTAAGAATTCGCCTAAGACCAATGACCGGTCATACACTCCAGCAGGCAGCGACCGTCTCCAAGGACGCCTCGCATAAAAAAATGTGTGTGCCAAGATGGACCGCACACGATACCTAGCGGCAAACTCGCTAACCGCCCAGCCAACTTACCCTGTAGGCCGCCAGAGTGTAGCACTAGACTGCGCCCTTTATTCCCTTGGTAAAGCAGACGCCTTGGGCGAGTCGATTCTTTTTTTATTTCAGACACCTCTCAACAGGTAGCGCTAAAGTCGGCCAGTGCTACCAACTTCGAGACATCCCCTCTCGGGGAACTTCGGGACCTTTCGGTCCGGACTCCCAGCCCCCTCCCCCCCAAAATGATTCAAGATTTACTTTTAATTACGAGACGCGGTACTCCGCGGGACACTTCGCGTCGCGACTGCAGACGGACCTTTTCGCGATTATCGGCGAGTCGACGAGACACTGCAAGACTTCCGTCCGGCCGCAACCGACTATGTAGTTGCCTAAATAAGGGAAGCTATCCCTATAATCTTTTCAATTAGTTTAGTCCGTCTGCGTAGTACAAAATGTAATAGTTACTTTTCTTTTAAATTTATTTTTTTTTGAAATGAAGAAATCAACCGCGCCCAGCCGCGTAATCGCGGGATCCAGTTCCTGGCTGGTGACGAGTCTGTAAACAGAAGCCAACTCCCCTGTCTGGTGAGTGACGATCCGTGACTTTCCCCAACTTCCCCTTAACTTTTCCGGCCATTTTCTGCCCCGTATACTGTCTGTGTTCAAGTTCTGATCAGTTTTGATTCGGACTGTTCCAGACAGGGTCCGAGAGCCGGACGCCGAATTGGCATTTTCATCTCCCTTCCTCAACAGGACACAAGCGCCCTGGCATCATGTACCCGCGTGATCTCCGATCTCCGGTGCTTCTGTATCTTTTGACCCTTTTCTGAACTTTCTTTAAATTACGTCGTCAGATGCAGTTAATTAGATAAACATAATTTCTGGACTTTAAGTTTATCCTGGGATCGTTTAAACATATTTGTATTTTTTATTGGTTTATGTATTTTTATTAAATGAAACGTTTGATAATTACATGTACGGCCGGCCATTAATTTTTTTTGAATATACCTGAGAGCTGTTTAAGAATGTAATTAATATTGTACATTAATATTTTCTTGTATCTGTTATAAGTTTCCTCAGTATGGAGTAATTATATTTCAGACGGAATCACACCTTGTTTTTGTTAATTTATAATAAACTGGTGAAACCTAAAGATCCACCTAGCAAGGCAAAGATGGTAATCAGACCGTGGTTTTCTGCTACAAAAATAATAGCAGTTAGCATGGTTTGAACATTGCTACACCGTGTGTATTTGGTCACAAGACAGTTGATGTTTTATTTTCTGAATTTAAAAACATTTAAGCACACGAGAGAAACACTCGTCTTACCTGTTTACATTGCCAAGGGTATTAGATCATATGACCACCACAAGTCCTAGATAAGGCACTGATGTGTGCTAGTAAAATACTGTGCACTTCAAGCGCAAACATCAGTGTTACTTCCGAAACAGCTCAAAACTCAGGGGTAACAAGCGATTTCTTAGGAAGAAGAAGAAGAAATAACCAAGTCTCGTCTGTGTATAAATTGTTTTGGCTGTAGTGAAGAACATTCCAGAACTTTCGGTTACGTTCTCTAAAACTCGATATTCTCCTGAAAAATTGAGTGGCAATTGAGGGGGAGGGGGACAAATGTAGGGTATATATACTCATGTGTTGGGCAGTTAGTTATGGAGCAGCAGGACCATCATCCGACCATGGAGGAATAATACACGCCGAGAGAGAGAGAGAGAGAGAAAGAGAGAGAGAGAGAGAGCGAGTCGGAATGGGTGTTTCGGAGAGTTAAGTATTTGTAATGGCAAGCAGTAAAATTCTGAATGTTGTTGTTGTTGAACTTAATATTTAAATTGTAGTTGTAACTTTGTTTGATGTGGCATTGTTTGGCCTTTGTTTTCGTGCGATGTTTTTCTGGTTACATTTAAAATGTTAAAGAGTTTGTTGAATGCTCTTGTGGGGGACATATTTCTTTCAATTAATAATTTTCTTTTTATTAGCTCTCCAATCACCTGTGTTAAGTTTAGTGATATTTATTTATGAATTTTGGCAAGTGTAATTATGCTGAGATACACAGCCCTAAATGTTTTTGCCTATTTGGCTTATAATAATTTTCACTATATTTTGGATTGTGTAGTTTATCAAACAACCTATACAGTATAAACATGACAATTATTATGTTTAATTATCTATTTACTGTCATAAATATTTTGCATTTTGAAGAGAATAATAAAACTAATATAGTCAACCTAATTCTTGATGTTGGTTTCTGCCACCTTGTAAAGAACTACGCCTTAGGTTATTTTTTTCTTTCATTTTGGTTTTTAACATGCAGGTTAGGTCCCATCTGGGCAAATATTGTTTACTTTGGAATTATGTGCATAAAATTGGTAACCAGAGTTGAAGCTTGCATTGAGTGGTATGTTTTCCCGGTGGGACGGGACTCAAAGGCCACTGAGCAGCTTTGCACGGGATCAACGGGACCAAGCTTATCGAAGTAACTGGGCTCTTGCTCATCATTACGAAATAGGGTAATGACATGTTTTGCTTACCGATGAGATCAGAATTGGTTTGAGACCTGACATCCAACGTACGAGAGTATGAAGAAACTCTGGACGATGTCAGCAATCTAGGCATGTCCAAGAAGTCCATCCATATGCTGGCAGAACTGTTATGTTCTGGGCAGCACTAATGCTGGGACGGCGGACCCCTCTCACTCCCACCCAGGGTGTACTGAAGAGGTGCCACCACCACTTGTGTGGCATTTACGAACTGCATAAGCGATCATTGTCATCATAGCAGATGACAATGCAAGTTTTTGCCGTAATGGGACGGCGTTGTTGTACCTCCAAAGACACAGTATCACTCGAATAGATTGACCTATAGAGTCCCCAGACATAAATGCCATTGAGCATGCATGGTAAATGCTGAAAGATCATTTTAGACCATCAAAAACCACAATAAAATCTTCAGGAACATGTTTTATGTTGCACTAGAAGAGTGGGACCGTTTGCCCCTAGACAAGCTTAATGACCTCATTCAAAGCATACAGCAAATGGTGGTTGAACTCAATCCTTATGCTTGGTTGCTCTACCCATTACTAAAGTCTGCTAGCACCGTGCGATTTAGAGAATTTCTAAGTCTTGTTGGCTTGACTTAATTTCAGAATATGTCTGTTTTGCTTATTCGGTATACATTGTTCAAAATGTTTTATTCAAAGGGAAATATGCTTTATTTGTTAAATATTTATTGTAAAACCACCGAGTTGTTGACTGTAGGAATCAATATTATCCCAAACTTTTGTGAGCAGTATAAATGTCCGATGTTGGAAAAAAAATTGTTATACCTGTCGTACTATTGGTATTAACACACAAGCACCAAGCAATAAATCTGGTGGATTGCCGTTCGGGAACTATGGGAATAAAAAAATAGTAGATACAAAATGCAAAATTATTCTTCTAAAAAATCCTTGATGTTCAAGTAAAAATCGGAACGAGAGTGGAATATTAGCTTCTAGAATTTCGCTAAGAATTCGATTTTGGTTCTTGCTATAGGAACATAAATTTTACATAAAAACTAGTTGAATTGAAAACCATGTCTGGTAATACTAAGCCTGCAAAGAAGGTTTCCCAGACAAGGATATTACTAACTGTATGCGAGAAAATAATATGTGTCAAATTATCATGCACAAGCATAGCAAGGCTGTAAATTTAAAAGTAAATACATCATGCAATCGGCGAGTACCCGAACGTTAGGGTCCCTCCCTCTTCCAACTTTAAAGCCATTATACGGTATGAAAAACAAACCGTTGTCAAAGAGCAGCGATTTTGTAGATTTATTAAGAAAATGAGTAAACGCCTAAATACGCCATGTAAACGATTTCAAGCGTTTTCCGCATTTGAAAAATTGGATTTTTGTTTGACGAAAAGCGTCCTGGAATGTTCACAGTGAAAAAAAAATGCCTTAGGTTCCGAGTGTTCTGTCGTTGGATCATGGAAGCCTTTAGTTCGCTGCATCATTATATTTAAAGCAAAATTATTTATGTTTCATTCGAGCTCGTCTAATCAATTTAGAATTCCGGCAGAGTGTTTTATTTTGGTTTAAAATAAAAAAAGTGAAATTATTTATCCTAATATATTGCCATTTGAAACACTTTGTCAATGAAACACGGTGTTTAAGATGGCTTTTAAAAAAATATTTTGTCACAAATATGTGTCATAAATTGATTCCAATATATTTAGGTATTCAGAATTGCACTATAATTGGAAACCAAAAAAAATACTACTATGATGGTGTATGATGTTAGAAAATGTGAATCTTAGTTATATACATACACTTTACGTCATTACTAAAACTAAAACTTTGAACTTCATTACCTTACCTCACCCTTTAAATTTATTCATTAAGTCTTTCCCTCACTTCGGATCAAATTTAAAAGCAGATACGTATTACGAGAAAAAAATATTCACTGAAAACTTATGGCATGACGTTTTTCTTACACCAAACGTTTTTAACTATACCACAATATTTAATAAACTTAATGTACCCCAATGTAGAACCAGTGCTTCGCTTATGTTGATTTAAACAAATAAATTCCAATTAAACTTGTTGCTGTTAGTTTCATACCAGTGAATTAGGACTCAGTACTCCAATACTCAATATGCTAGATATCAATGATACTTAGTACGAGAAAATGTATTAAAAATATTTTGTGCAAGGTGAGAAAGAGTCATAACTACAAACATCGTTTGTACTTAAAGTAAAACAAAATGTCAAATATAAGTTATGACAAAGTAAATATAGAGTTTACAATTACTTCATTTTGTTGTAATTGTACTCTCGTAAATATTTTATAAGCATAGGCTGCTTGAAAAAGGTGAGTAGTTTCGTGCATTTCTGAAGTAAAACAGCTATAGTCTTGACTGAAAGAACATTTAACTTATAAAGTTTATTGTAAATGTTTCCAGTCCCAAAAAATTGTATAGTCTTATAGATAAAAAGACATTCATTAAATATTATTTATCCAAAAAATAGTTTTTAATAGTTTATTCATTATAGAATAACTTTAAGGCTTTATTTCAGAACTGTAGTACGTTTATAAATATTTTATAGCACCTCGCTGCAAGAAACGCTAAGTGATGTCGCAGGTTGTGACTCTCTTGACTTCTTGCACAGTCTTTTGTTTTCTTTCTTGTCTACCCTCTTCTTACATGATAGATTCCCCCCTGCCCCTTCCCACATGACGGCAACATTCAAAACAGACACTTGGAAATTCATCTGAAACACCTCCCCCTCCCCCACCTAAACCTTTATCTCTTTCCTTTTCATATTTCTCTCTCCTCCCCTCTCCTTTGAGTCCTGCTGCTCTCTCAAAAAGAACTTATTCTTCGGGGTCCTCTCTCAAGATTTCATGCGCGACGCGGGGAGAGGGGTTGAGAAGTGGGGGGGGGGGGTTAAGGGGGGGGGGGGGATTCGACGGCGGAAAAGAAGAGGGACCTCCAAGGCAGCAGTTTGTTCCGCGGAGACGGGAAACGTTGTAGGGTAGCCGACAAGGCGCGGCATCTAGATCTCTGCGGGCAAGAGGGGAGCCCGCCAGGCGGTTGTCGTGGAAAGTGACGGGAGAGGGAGGGGGTTTGCGATCACGAAACAAATGAGCGTCGACGAGCGCCATCTCCATAGAGACGAGCTCGCGACGGAGACGGAGAGAGAGAAAGAGAGAGAGAGAGAGAGAGAGAGGAGGCAAAAAAAAATTAAGAAACTGAAATATTGCTCGATAGCTCGTTATCTTCGCCTGCCTTTGTCGAAGCAGGTCGCGGATGGTGAGTTGTCTCCGCTGTGACTCTTCCGGAGAACGCAAGACTTGGTTTCCCTAACCGTAAATTTAAAATGTTTTTGATGTTCCTACAAACATAACTGTTTATCTTTTGGACCTAGAAGAGTGTGATATATATATTTTTTTTTGTGATTTCGCCGTAAGGAAAGCCCGAAGCTGAAATGAAAAAAAAAAATGTACGTAATGATAACAGTCTGAATCGCTTAGACCTCGGTCACAAGCTACATTGTTATTCGGAAAAAAAACTTAGCATGCTGCTTCGTCAACAAATTTAAACTTGTATGTATTTTTAAAGGTTGGTCGACTGATACGTTACCTAATTTAACCAAATTTGTGGCTGTAATCCAAAAATAGAGAAAATCGTCGTGTGTGTTTGTACATATGCATGCATTCGAAGAGTACAAAAATATGTTTGTTTTTAACTTAGTGAAAAAATAAATTATTTTTTAAATTAATAATTAATTTTTATTTGGCTGATTTCTAAATTTCGTCCTTTTACTATAGGTTTAAATGCATTGCAAATAGAGCAAAAATCACAAAATTATTTTTCTTACAGAATTAAAGGAAATATAAGAGATATTTTGGATTATTAATAAATAATTTTAAACTTTTCTTAAAGATATATTTTGCTATCGTGGTAGATCACCAACAGTTTCATTGCAAATCTCTAGGCGTATTAGTGTAAGGCTGAACCTGTCTAAAGGCCATATACCACTTGATAGAGATAAAAAAAATTGTGTTGACATTAGTTTACTTAATTATGAGAGTAACTCGAATTTCAAGTTATTTTATACAAACAACAAAACAAACCGCAATAAACTCTTGAGGGGATGTTTCTGATTCAGTACTTATCTGTGTAATATAGCAGTGTCGAAATTCATACAATCGTCATTCGCTGCCTTACCACGGGACTATTCTTAGCAGTTCTCTGTCCTCTTTTCCCGCACGCTTTACCAAGAGTTAGCCTTTTTGTTCAATGCCAACCTGGTTTCAGCGCAAAACGTAAAAAAAAAAAAAATCCTTAGCCAGGCGGAACATTTTTCGGAACGTACCAATAGGTTTATAAAAATCTGAATTGAAATTAATACTGTGACCCAGTCCATTTATTTAGTTAGTTTTATTTGGAAACCATTGACTAAAAATAATATATAATTTGGTTTGTTTGTCATTAAAAAATATTTGGCATTCATGTAGTAACATAAATAAAACGATAGTTCGAAAATACTCGTTTTTACTTTGTCGCTAAAATATTCGGAGTCATATCCAGTTATAAATTTATTGTCATTACAAAAAAAAAGTAGTGTTGTAAAATAACAAACGATAGTTTAAACCACACAGGTTAAAACTTTGCGAGAAAAAAACATCTTCAAGCCATATTTACATTAGCTTAGAAGATATTGTAAGGGAAATAAATAGAGATAATTTATTACTCAGTGTGCAGATGAGAAAAAATCTTAAATATCTGTCTCACACGCCTATTTGTTTCATTTTCTTGTCAGTAATATTGTTTAAGGGAAAATTCACGTCATCTTTGTTTTGAAATTCCACAGCGACCATCTTAGATAATCTAGGCCTTGTATTTTGACCTTAGGGCTGTACTTTATCTTCAAGATTGGTTTAAAGTCCCCATAAGCAACGTGACATATTTTCAATAACATATTTAAAACTGATTGTTCAGTAGGAACAAGTATTTTAAACAAAATCATAACGTAACGATAAGTTTTGTACTGTAACATTTCTCTCTGTTGCACTTAGCGTATATAAAACAAAGGTCTTAAGAGTAAATACTGTCTGAAATTTTTTCAACGCTTACAGCGAACTTGCATATATTGTACACTCCTATGTTACAACTCCTTGAAGAGTTGACCTAAACCCTATATACACTCCTAGGCTTTAAATGATTTAAATAAAACAATTTTAATGTGGATTACCTAAGAAAGCTATAAACACAAGATTATTTTCATAAATATTCTTTTCACTTTTATGGTAGATTGCGTATATTACAGAAGAACATTTAATTCAGTACGTTTCAACTATGCCATGCACAACATAATTATTCTGATTGGCCGGTTGACCCTAGCCAACATACGCCATATTAAAATTTTCATGAAAACAAACTTAAATGAATGTAAATATAAGCTAAGCAAGTAAAAAATTCAAATCCATATATATAGATTATTTATTGTATACATACAAAATAAATAAAACATTTAAATAAATGTTAACGTTAGAAAAAAAATTGGTTGTCCGTAAAGTAGGTTTAACGTGATGTCATAACAAAACATTGATGAAATGATTGCATACTATTATGAATAAAATTGAATCATTTTTATTGAATTATCACTATTTTGAATGGATACAAAGAAGGAGTGAAATGAAATCTACAAATTAATTGATACATTTACTTTTATTTGCACTCATTAATTCAAATATGTTTATTACATTAACGAAGAGATTTTTTTAACCATAACTTTTATACATGTTTGCTATTTAACTTCTTCCAATCTGTGTTATTCTGTAAAGGATAGGACGATGATAGGAAAAGTAGGAAACGAATGGGAGTGTTTCAAGTTTAATAATGTGCCTCGGTAAAGTCAAATCGATGGTTGTTCCAATCGAATGGAAGAGAAAAATATGCGGCGCAAGCGTACAATGAGCGTAACGGGACACAGAGTAACGGGACAATGTGCGCCACGGGACACTTTTTTGTGCGTGCAGGAGGCGTTCATCGATTTATTAGACGTTGTCATGTCAAAAATATTTCAATACCTTAAAGGCGAACGATATAGCCTATTGTGGTCAAACGGCAGCTCTAGCTTGCAAAGAGTAGCATGGTCCATAGTTCATAACCATCAAGGAGTACAATATTGACAAAACATACTTTTTTAACGTAAATAAACCATTCTGCTTGGACACTGTGACTTATTTTGTAAAAGTTGTTTTCGTATGAATATTATTGGTAACCGATTTCTTTAAATTATGCTTATTACATTCGAAGTTAATTTTTTTTAACTTAAAACCATATTCACCTTTTTCACCTTCTAGAGCTTGAATTTCTCAAAATGGTACAACTGTGGTTGATAGTTCTTGTTTGTTTATTATTGGTCCTTAGTATATTTTGTTATGCTTAGTTAGCTTTGGAGATATCATTAATTATCTTCAAACAATATTTTCCTCTTTTTCACACCTTGGGATTGAATTTCGTAAATTAGTAAAATCATTGTTAGATGTTTTCGTATGTTTATTATTAGCAGCAAAATAATATGTTATGCTAGATTTAACATACAGTTATTATTATTAATCTCAAACCCAAACTTGCCCTTTTACATTCCTTAGGAGTTGCATTTCACAAAATATTAATAATTTTAGTTCATAAACTTTTATCTTTATTATTGGAACTCATAATAATTTAATATTCTTGATTTAATTATATGTATATTTATTAATCTTAAAAACATACTGACCCCTTTATAATCCCTTAGGAACTGAGATTCGCAAAATATATAGATTGATGTTGGTAGTTTTCATATAATAATTATTTGTACCCAATATCATTGACTATACTTCAATTCGGAGATAAAAATTTTAATCTTTAAAACAAATACCATTTTTAACCACTTAGGAGTTGAACTTGGAATGATTTAACAATTACAGATATAATTATTAATCTTTAAAACACACCCCTATTTCTCTCGCAAAATATAAAAATTGAATTTGGTAGTTATGGCATGTTTATTTTTGGTACCCTAAATCATTTTCCATACTTAATTAAACTCGGATATATAATTATTTATCATTCAAATATTCTTACCTTTTTTAACCCCTTAGGAGTTGTGTTTTTCAAGTTATAAATATTGAGGTTGTTATTTTTCATATGTTTATTATTGGCAACCAATAACTTTTCGTAAGCTTTATTTTTCAGAGATATAATTATCATCTTAGAACCATATTTAACCATTCCTCATCCCCATAGGGGTAAACATATGTGTTTGTATCTAGCACAGTTTTAAATTAGCCTTTCTGATTAAAAACATTATTAAAATCCGTCAAATTAGTTTTTGGTTTATGCTGGTACGTAAGGCAAACGTTAAAAAAATCATATATTTGTGTTTTCAGTAATCTATAAGCTATGTAAAGTTTTTTTTATTTATCATTTTTCTTAGCATGTATATTTATCAATGTTTGTCTAGCAGGTGACGAAGGACAAAATTAAAAAAAAAATACTTAAAATGTGTTCATATATTTGTACTTTTAATTTATGCATTTGATACTATTATACTTCGGGTACCAAACTCCAACCGCATGGTAGCTTGAAATGTTCGACGCATTGCATGCACGACCAATAGGTAAACCTGTAAAGTGGGGGAATCAAAGTAGGGGTTTAGGGGGTACAAGCGACCACGAGTTGGGGCAACGTGGTGCTGGCAAAACTGGCGTTATCGTTTGCATATCATTTTAATTTGACAACTGTGGCTAGAACTCTGTGATCCAACAGCAATTTAATGCAGTTTCTGATTTAGATTCAGCACTGAGAAAACCAACGTTTGGTTACGACGTTACGAGCATAAAAAATAGATTGAAAATCATTTAATATAATTTTCACAGCAACTTTAGACCCCGATTATTTTAATATTATAATATTCAAAGTCTGTTAAAAAATTTGGATACATCTTTGCTTGTCTAATAAAACAAATTTTTAATGATGTTTTTTGCACAAAATAAATTAATGCTACAAATTATGTAAATAAATATTTAATATTCTGTAATAAACCTTATAGAAATGTAGCTTTCAGTGTGATATTCAAAAAGATTACTTGTACTCTTATATATTAATTTCTACAGGAATAGTATATTATCTGAAATGAACTTAAATAAACTTTATGCTGTTAACAATGGGAAAATATTTTTAGCATGTATATTTATTTTTAAGGTCTCCAAAATTTTAGCGCAGAAGTAAGTCACTAAAAGGCTCAAAACAATTAAAGGTGCTAAAAATGTATTCCAATATATGTCAAAATTTTTAAACAGATTTCGAAACTTTTGTCTTTAAATATATGCCTTAGCTTATAGGCTTCACAATTCAGCAGAAATGTTCATTTAAAAATGGCTTCAACATGTGTTTGTCAAAAGATTTCTATAAAAATTTTATTTAATTAAAAAAGTGTTTTTATTAATTTTTATTTCATCTTGTTAGTGCTAAGGAAAGTTTTGAACATTAGTTTTTTTATAAATATGTTACGTTCTATCAATTTTTAACTTATGCGTTTTCGAGAGCAAACTAGCACTCAGAGGCTGCAAACTATCCTTGCCATACAACTAAAATAATTATAATTAATAAAAACTTCTAGAGTCTTTGTAACTTCACCTCAGTTTTATATTTTTACTCATGAGAAGTTATATTTCAAACTAAATAATTATAATGCATATTTAACAGAATTATGTTCAAGTGGTCTTATACGAGTTTTCCATAACCTCTTTCTGTTGAAAGTGCCGATATAATAATTTATACCGACATATTTTCACGTAAGATCGCTCAGATTTTATTTTTGATCTTAAAATTTACCTAGAATAAATGTTCGATAAGTCTTGACCAACGCTTATCTACGAAGGGCAAATTATACACACCATGTGAAGAGGCTTTATGTTCAAATACCATGTAAGGCATATTTTGTTGTGAACATAAGACTTACGTGTCAGTACAGCCTAGTGTATATTCTGGAACAAGGGAGTAAATTGAACACATGTAAAGATTTACGAAAACACGTTTGTTTGTATTTCAAAAAAATTATGTATTGGATTTATAATTGACGATAAATTTTCACATTCAATATGTGTAGCTATTCCCAAAATTAATTAAAGGCACAAAACTGGGTACTTGCAAAGGATTCAAAATCAGATAACATATACTTAAAGGCGTCGATGTTCAAAACGGTATACAATTTTTATTATGCTACTGTGTCAAAATATTGGTTTTTAAAATACTTATTACGAAAAAAGCGCGAATCACTTTACTGCGACCTACATGATCATTGTCTTTTGATAGCGACGCGTCTAGGAGACACAAAAGGACAACCTGAGGTGACGGGCGGGCGCCTTCCGGCCGTCGCTCGACAGACAGCGAGGGACTCTCCGGGGAAAAAGATAAAATGAAAGAATAAAGAATGTTGCCTCTCGGACTCATCAGCGATGCAAGCCGCATCGCCCGATGTAAATTTCAGAGTCTTTTGCAGTCTTAAGTGGGGGGCGAGGGGGCGGAAAGTCGCAGGCCGGCGCCCGCGGCCGACCTGGGGAAGAAGCGCCTCTCTTCTGGGGGAGAAGAGAGGAATGAGGTTCGCCGAGGTGGGGTGGGAAAGAACGGTAAACCAAATGAACCTGTTATCGGTTGCACACCGTGATTCACACCCCTCGTCCCCTTAAACTAACCCCTCCCCCCACCCGCCGGGGGGCGGCGTTCGCCGTGGTCCCGCTCGTGACGTCACAGCCCGACTAACGACGTGATCCGCGGAGGCAGTTTTCTTTTCCCCGCGAGCCGTCTCTTTCCTCGGGCTCAGGATTTGCATATTTCAGTCCAGGGCGCAAGAAACGAGCGGCTGGCGAATGAGCCGAAAGGAAAAAAAAAAAAAACACAGTTTTACCACCAACGTCGACTCGACAATCTTACTACTCCCGAAAGAAGACAATGACTTCAAAAACTTAAAGACATTTATAAGCCTCTCTATATCTCACATAAATTATTGGTCACCTCATCATGTATTTCATACAAATCTTGAGCGATGATAAGTCAACGAATTTAAATATTAGTATTGAGGTTTCTGTAATCTATAAATGAACAACAATCCTAACACTGTCTCTAGTTAAAAGAATAATGAGTTTAAAGACAAGTGTTTCGATATCCAGTAGAATTTTGAAGATTCTGTTACCTGATTATCTTCCTGCGTAGGCTTTAGCTCTGCAATGAATTATTGTGGCTATGGTAAATAGTTCGGGAGATTTAGTGACGACATGCTATATTTTTTATGAGACCACAGTAGCCTACATTTAGCACGTTCTAAAGGAATTCAAGCCAGCAATAAGTAACCGAAACGGAAAGATTGATTCAGGTGATGCTGACATGGAATACCTGTCTTATAGTCCTTAGGTCATTGTTTAGAGGCCCACCTAGGGGCATGAGTGTTTTGAAAGTTAGATAGGTTCTCACTTGTCCACTTACTAAGCCACCAGGCGTAAGCAAATAGGCTTATGACCTTTTGATAAAGTTTAGGAGCACCCTTAGTTAAAACTATTATCCGCAGTTGAAGCAAATAAAGAAAACAACAACCGTTAAAAACAAACGTTGTAGAGGTAGTATTTACAGGCATATGCGAGATAGTAACATGGGAAAAATATATCAATAAACAACATGAGTTTGACATGTTGCAGAATTGTAGATTAACAGAAGCAAGAGCCAATCAATAAGGCATAATTTCTCTACTACGTAATGATCCGTTATTAAATCTAGGTAACTTATTACCATATCACTGAGCGAAAAAATAGTGATAAACCCTGGAAGCCAAGCAATAAAAAAATACTTTAGTGCAGAACACTAGAGTGCGTATTTTTTTATGCAGAATCCTAAATTTACTTTCACTTTAAAAATTTTCTAGTATTAAATTGTACAGTATGCTTTCTTGTTATTATCGCATACATAAAAATACAAACAATTAAAAAATACAATAAAAAATTATGATATAAAGTTAGATATTTACTAAAATATAATTTTAAAGTACGAAAAAATAAAATTATATAATTTTTTAAAATTACTCAAGTTGTTCACTGTAAAGTAAATTTGGTTTGTTTTAAATAAATTATTTACTTAATTTTAAAAACAATTTAATTTTTTAAATATTTCGTACCAATTTTAATACATGTCTAAATCCACCATAGCTGAAGAATAGAACAACTCATTGAATGATGTTTTAGTATTATATGGTAATATTTTTTATGTATTCCGTGTTTAATTGACGCTACCTTAGACCCAGCTGTTAATGTTAAGGACAGTAGTATGCGCGATGTGACCCTAGTTAATTGCACATCGGTCCGAGGATATGAACACGACAATAGTAGCGTGGTAACCCACTCGTTACTTCAAGACAAGGTCACCTTAAAGAGAAAGTGAATTCGTCCCTCAGGACATACGGTGTTACATGATGCTGAAGGGACGCCATTTTTTTTCTAACACAAGTAGTTCGTTAAAATGAAAGCAGCGTGGATTTAATCTGGGATGACCCTCTTGCATACACGCGCTGAGTTCCCTCCTGTTCCGTGGCCTTCTTCTTTTTTTTTTTTAAGGTTCCATATTAACCAGGAAGCCTTGACTTGCACGTCTGCTCAAACAGAGAGCGAAAATGAAAGGGACCTTTTTCCCTCGGAATAACCCCGCGTGCCCCTTCTCCCCCTCCCCACTCCCCTAATTCTTGCTCTCCGCGAATGCTTCGCTCTGCGCGTCTTTGCGCCCCGCGCTTTCCTGGCAATCGTGAATTATAAATGATGATAAAGTTAATGGAGAGTGCGGACCTTATGAGGAGGAGAGGATATGAATAAAAACAGAGGTGGATGGAAAAAGCACGGTAGGCAGGGACGAAGGAATGGCAGCATCTGGGAGGAAGAAATGGCATCATTAAGGGGAGAGGCGAAATCAAATATTTTCTTTGTTGACGGAAAGAAACCAAGAAGAAGTAGAAGAAAAAAGAAAACTCTTTCCAAAAAAAAAATATGTTTTTTTTTTTTAATCCACTTGTGAGAAAAGTTTTCTCATTTCATTTTCTATCCATATTATATATATACAAAGACACACACACGTCTGACCATTTTCGTACGTTGCCGTTCAAGATTGTCGAAGGTGTTGTAATGATTCTTGGACGAGCAAATGTACATCTACTAATTTCAAACGTCCCTAAGGTTCCAAAACATTTTTTTTAATTCACTTATGACGTCAAGAGAGATTCAGTCTAGTCTCCACTATGAAAAAAATTCTTCGTAGGTCAGTTAGATACGAGGAAACATATGCTTCGCCTGCGTTTTTTTTCAAAAGCCAATCATTTATTTGGAACACCAATGTGTAAAAAATAAAATAAAAAGTCTTAGTGAGTGAAATGCGTATTTTATTTTATTTATATTTTTATTGGGTTTGGCCATAGTAGTGTATAAATGTTCCTCATGGCGCAGGATCCAAGGTCCTGGTTGTTGAATGTCGACCGTCACCTTGGATTGTGACGTAATGGCGGCCATCTAGATGTCGAATTTCACAAAAATTCCTCAATACACCTCAAAATTTATATAAATTTCCCTATTTCGGGGGAAAATTCCCGTTTTGAGAGAACATTTCCTGTTTTATTCCCCTAAAATGCCAGAGGCTGGAAATGTCCCCAAAGCGGCTTAAACTCTCCATAGGAAGCCCTTCAAGACATCGTTGCAATTTTCCTTACAGCCGCCACAAAAAAAATCCGTAATTATTTTTTGATTTCAATAAGAAAAAAATTAAATTTAAATAAAGAGAACTGCGATTTAGAAATGTGTCCTCCATATTGAAGATTCGTAAATATTAAGCTATAAAATCGGGAACAATTTAAAATATGAAAAAATACATGTTTAAATTTTGATTATAAATTTTATTAAAAGGGTCTGTGTTCTAAACTAGCAGAGGCAAATAGTCGCGACGAATCCTTCCTCTACGGAAGCCATTGGCAGACTAACTAATGCCAAGAAATATATTACGTCTGCCAATATGAAAACAGGGCAGCCATCTTTTTTTCGTCTGTAGAAGGCCGCCATCTTAGATCCAACTTATTGTTTTCGTCTGTTAGAATGTGCCGCCACAATATTAGTTTAATTTTTACCCGCTTGAGTGCAGTAGTATTTATTGCCAGAGCGTTCGCCATCTTGTCGGTCACCATAGCCGCCATCTTGAGAATATGTTATTATTGAAATTAAGGAAAAATTCCAAAAATCATTACAAAATCACTTGTTGAATTAATGATTACCACGTTGGATTTTCGATCGATCTTTGATCAATTCGAAAAAAAATTATTTAATAATATATGATATCAATTAATCAATATAGTGACAGGTTGTGAAATAACTCAAGATCTCTAAAAATAAAAATTTATTAAGTCAATTCTACCATAGTACAGGAACACATTTCAAAGTTACGTCAGAACTGTAAATGAGTGTATTCATAGTCTTGATAGCGAATTTCTTCACTTGGTTCTCGAACGGATACGGTTTACCATGTAGACAATCCAGCCGCAAGTTATTTTTTATAGGTACGTAAATTGCTACTTCATCAGTAAGCTGATTGATGATGTTCTGCTTCATATCGTCAAGAAAAGTAATAATGTCTTTCGACTCACTAAACGTATTTAAATAATTGTATTCTTTCAAAATTACACAAATGCAGATTTCGCCAAGTGGAATCCATTATAATTTAATTCCCAGAGTTGGTTTTATTAGTAAATTCCGGTTACCAAATCAGCACATAAGTAGTATAGGTTAGCCGGAACTGGCGCAGGCTTCAGGCTGTGGATTGAAGATTGTTTACATTGTGACGTCACGGCGGCCATCTTGGAGGAGTGTAACGGGACACAGCGTAACGGGACAAGTTTGACCTTGACCTTTGACCCTCAAAATTCGCCAAAATTGGGCAAAAAATGCCCAAAATTCCTCAAAATTCGCCAAAATTTACATTTCTGTGGAAAAAAATTCCGCCAAAAAATCTCCAAAAATTCCACAATTCAAAAATCAGGATTTCGAAAATCCTCAAAAGTCGTTTTGCCCTAGAAAGAACCCAAATTCCTAAAAGCGGCTTAAAACTCCTAAGAGCTAGCCGCTCTAAGCCGCCGGGGTCATGACCTTGAAAACTAGGATGCCATGGCAGCCATACTGGATGATGACGTCACCGTTGCAATTTCCGTTACGGCCGCCATCTTTAACTTTTTTATTTATTATCCGATTTTAATGAAATTTTTTTAAAAATTATAAAAAAATTCAAATAATATAATATTTATAAAAAATATACTTTTACGACACGGAGTTCGGAGTCCTCGGTTCGAACCCGACGAGTGCAAAAAAAAAAT
This sequence comes from Bacillus rossius redtenbacheri, assembly GCF_032445375.1. NCBI lineage: Eukaryota > Metazoa > Arthropoda > Insecta > Phasmatodea > Bacillidae > Bacillus > Bacillus rossius. Next base: position 8,700,477 of record NW_026962012.1, on the reverse strand, counting down.
TAAAAATGGCGACAGGCTCCTTCCTTAATGGTGGCTGCAGGCAGACTGACTCCCACCACTTTTCTTAAAGCATATATATCGTCACCTAGTATGACATCATGTCCGCCATCTTGTCTTCGTTGCTGGAGACCACCATCTTGTTTTCGTCGGCGAGAGTGTGCTGTCGCTATGTTAGTTTAGTTCTTATCCGCTAGAGTGCAGTAATCATTTATTACTGTGACACTCGCCATCTTGAAATTTGGACGCCATCTTGAAAATCTTTATTTATTATCCGATTTTAATGAAAAAAAATCCAAAATTCATCAAAAAATTAACGTATTTGAATTCTGTTTGATTATATCGATGTACGTCCTTGGTTCGATTCCCGACGAGAGTAAACGGTCTCTCCTTCCTCCATGAAAGCTACCTAGACTGATCTACCACCACCAGTACCAAGGTATATATCATCAACTGGTATGACATCATGTCCGCCATCTTCTCTCCATCCGCTGGAGACCACCATCTTGTTTTCGTCTGCTATAGTGTGCTGATACCATGTAGTATAATTATCTGGCCACCATACTTTTGTCCTCAACTGTTGACATTGAACATTGACCTTGGCCTTTGACCTTGACCTTGAAATTTGACCTTAACCTTGATATTTGACCTTGACCTTGAAATTTGACCTTGACCTTGAAATTTGACTTTGTCCTTGAAATTTGACTTTGTCCTTGTCGTCCATTATGGATCCGACATTTTATGTTCAGTACATGCTACCAGGAGCTACCACCTGCTGGAGTACGCCATATTGTGTGTGTACTTGTATTATAGAGTACATTTCCATCGTGATAATTTTATTCTAACCCGCTACAGTGCAGTAATCATTTATTATGGAGGTGCCCCCCGCCATCTTGAAATTTGGCCGCCATCTTGAAATCATGTAATAATGTAGCTAGAAAAGTGGGAAAAAATCCAAAATTCATTAAATAAATTATTAATCCATATAATGATTGATTGGATCGACTAAGGTCCTTGGTTCGATCCCCGGTCGATACAAAACAACTTTAATTTAAAAAATACTAAAAAAGTGTTAGGTTTGAGAAAATAAAAACACCACCAGTTCTTTCAAAAAAATTTATTACATAAATTCAATACACTACTACAAGTACAAAAAAAACACTGACAAATTACCAAAGCCTTTTGGATTCCTCGATTCAGTCTTCTTATTGTACGGACTAAGCCTTTTACATGACTTTAAATGTCTATCCGATCCGTTCATCACCACAGCCAGAGACGGACTGAAGTTCATAGCACTTATATATAGTCTCATTAGCCGGTACAACACATGAGTCAAATCAATAACCATGTTCATTATACGTCTCGGAACATTTTTTATAATGACGATGTAAGCTATCGAGACGTGAAATTAGTTTATTGCACCTATTGCACTGAAATTGTATTCTTTTAACATTATTAGAACAACCGCTTCTTTCATGTCTGCGAGCATTTGAGGTGATAGTAAATGATGCACCACAGTATTTGCACTGATGCGAAGTACGCTCTTCATTAATTGAAGTATTCAATGCTGATGAAACTTCAGCTGATGGTGGAACAGCACATATCGAAGTCTCCTCCAGTGTTGTCAGAGGCGTTGCCAACGGGATCTGCTCCAACATCGTCGGCGCCGACGTCATGGTTCCCGTAGTCGATGGTACATCCTCCATCGAGTACGACGTTAAAGTCGGTAAAGATGCCATCGAAGTCTCAAGAACAGGCAATTACGCGACTTATGCACCAGAAGAAACAAACTAGGTGATCCATACACCGTCGACGGCAGTAACAAACTGAGCGTCCTGCTGTCTAGGACTCGTTTATATACATTAACCGGTTTGAATAATACGCTAGTCAAATCAAGAACAATTTACTAAAATACTAGAGTCAAAACAACATTAAAAAAATAGAAGCACCATCAACAAAAAAGGAAGCACATTTGGCAGCACCGACAACGAAAAGGAAAAATAATAGGAAGCACCGACTACGAAAAAACAGCACATTTGACATCACCGACAACGAAAAGGCAGCACATTTGGAAGCACCGACTACGAAAAGGCAGCACATTTGGAAGCACCGACAACGAAAAGACAGCACATTTGGAAGCACCGACAACGAAAAGGCAGCACATTTGGAAGCACCGACTACGAAAAGGCAGCACATTTGGAAGCACCGACCACGAAAAGGCAGCACATTTGGAAGCACCGGCTACAAAAAGGCAGCACATTTGGAAGCACCGACAACGAAAAGGCAGCACATTTGGAAGCACCGACTACGAAAAGGCAGCACATTTGGTAGCACCGTCAACGAAAAGGCAGCACATTTGGAAGCACCGATAACGAAAAGGCAGCACATTTTGGATGCACCATCATAAAGGCAGCACATCTTGGAAGCACCATCGAATAAGGAAGCACATTTGGAAGCTCCATCAACAAAAAAAAGGCAAAAAGGAAGCAACAGTTACGAGATCTAAGTCTTAGTTAGAAATCTGAATACAAGAAATAAAAACATTAAATTCTTATAATTTAAATTATTTATTTTATTTCTTTACATTATACAAATGCAAGTAAAACAAGCCATTATTGTATGTAGCCAGCTTCCCTCAGTTCCTTGAGTATGAAGGATATTTCTTTGATGCACGAATAGTTTCCTGCACAAAGCGATCCATGTAGAAGTCTTAGCCGGTCAACCAATATGTTTGGATCTTCCCATGACGTATAATCAATCTCATCTGCTGCGTTCATCTTCCTTGCACGTTAATAATAAATATTATGATCTCTGGTGTCTTCCGTTTTACCACCAACCTCAGGGTAACTTTCATTTTTGAGACGGTGATCATCACAAGCTTGATCAGATTTATTTAATATACCACGTCGTTTCCATCGTTTCGGTCTCAGGACACCGTCACATTCTTCGATCTTGTCAGCTTTAGGTGCTTCATCATAGTCTATGTCTTTGTCAACAGCCTCAGAGTCACTGTAACAATCACCGTAGAAGGAATCGTCTTCACCCAATTTACCGTAATAATTCGTTGTTGATGATGTCGAAGTGTCTTCATCGTCTTCATGCTTCCTTTTTAGGAGTCCATCAGGTTGACCATCAGGTCAAGGTCAAACTTGTCCCGTTACGCTGTGTCCCGTTACACTCCTCCAAGATGGCCGCCGTGACGTCACAATGTAAACAATCTTCAATCCACAGCCTGAAGCCTGCGCCAGTTCCGGCTAACCTATACTACTCACATACAGTATATTATTATAGGGTTAAATTTAGACAAAAATTCCATACTCAGGCGATTACTTTGTCTTAAAACAACTGATAAACTCTATCATGCAAGATTTCCCTTCCACTTGAGTTCTAGCGAAGCCCTTCTTCTCTTGCGATCGTGAGTGAGCATCCCGCATCCCACATGAAAGAGAAAATGTCTGTACAACATATCAAACAAAGAGATTCATTATTCATTAGAATGCCTTGTAGACTTGTAGCCTCGTAGCCATGCAGTCAGTTGGAGCCTTATACATAGACTCGTATCGTATACTTGTAGCCATGCAGTCTTGTAGTCTTGTAACCAAATGTCGCTGAAGCAGTTGGAGCCAAAGAAAGTTGGAGCCAAGCTTAATTGGAGCAGTTGGAGACTACTCTTTATTGGCCATCAATGCTGCGACCGATTGTGTCCTACTGAGTTTAATATTCGTGTTATTTTACAACCTATTCGTTAAATGCACGTAGTCAAGTCTGAAGTATTATGTGATAACCCTGTGGCGAGTTCGTATCTTTGTAATGAGATCGTATACCGTGGATGTGTGATTTTTCTTATATATATATATATATATATATATATATATATATATATATATATGTATATAGCACTGAGTGTCGTAAGACGGAATACTTCGAACTGTATCTTCTTTGGCATATCGGTGTTCTCCTTATCTATTTTTAAATACTTTCCCTCTGTGCCCATATTGTTTGTTTGCGCACATGCGCTCTTGTGTTAATAAGTGTGTATAAATAATCTCGTAACTGTTATATCATGTTCTTTTCTTCAAGTGCGCTTCCTAGAGTAAGTCAAGCGTTCCCTATACGTCACTACAAGGTGTGTCAGAGTTTCGTTTGCGTATAGTTAGAGGTGGGGGAATTATGTAGACAGCATTTTTTGATTTTAGTTTACCTTTCTAAAATTCACTTTCAGCTTCCACCATGTAAATTTATCTTGGGCTTTATCAATTTTTTCTGTTGCCGTTTCTGTAAATTACGTTTTTTCCTGGACTTATTTTTCTATCTTGACGTGACAAGCTTCACAGCGATTTTCTTTTGCGTCATCATAATTTATTAACCTGGTTAATCTTAATTCCTTGTAAAAACTTTTCTTTTTTGGAACTTCATATGTTCCGGTTAGTTAGAATTTTTTCCCTTTTTCATTTATCTATTCTAATTTCGCGTCACTTTCGTGTAGTTGCTCTTCCCCTGTAAGATGGGCAGACGCTTCATAAATAGATATCACAGATAAAATATTTAATATTTACAACTGTAAGCGTTGTAGGAAGTTGGCTAAAGGTCACAATTAAAGAGTAACTACTTAAACTGTTTCAGATAAGCGCATGCGCGAGTACTGCTTTGTTGTTTCCTCGAATGCAGCGCCACCTATGTAAAATGGCGACTTCTGAGCGTAAAGCGTTTTGTGTTCTGCAATTTGCTGAGAGTGAAACAGCAATTTCAGCTCTCCTCATTTGAATACATTTGTATGAGAGTTTTAAAACGTTGAAGTCCCTTACCATTGGATTGGTCATAATGGTCGAGAAGATAGAGATCATTTTCGCTGGCCTCCAACTGACGTAACATGAAGAAATTTTTTTTTCTTTGGGGTACTATAAATGTGTATCTAAGTTCCGCCGCTCCTAATGAATTTCCAGAGTTGACACACAGAAATTAAAAAGCTATTACTTCTATAACTCTTAACGTTTTAACCAAAGTGTGGGAAGAATTGGACTTTCGGTTGGATGTGTGCCATATAAAAAAAGGTCACATATTGGATGGACATTTGTAAGAAGAACTAGGTTATTTTACTTTCAATTTTATGTACGATTTGTTTTAAGTTGTCTTTATTAAGTTTTATAATACACAATTGCACCTAGGATATTCTTTTATGGTCACTCTATATTTTGTTTTTCAATTTGAAAGAGTTCATGAATTCTAGTCACCAACACGTTTTAATGCTTTAGGTTGCAGGTAATGTCACTTATATCTTATGGAAATTTGTCTAGTAACTTTTGCGCCTTGCTTATGTGTTTTTTTTTTTTTGCTTGCATTGATATTGTTATTGATATAATATCTTGCACGCTCATATAATGTTTGCTTGGTTTTCTAAGTTAAACAGGATCCCTTTCGTCTATCATGTTTGTAAGGCAATATTACTGTAAAATAGACCAGGTATAGTTAAAATATTGTTAGAAGAATTAAGTTACGTATCATCTGCACGTTAAATATTATATGACTTTTAAAAATTATGAAAACGATCACGCATATTAAACCTTTTTGCGTGCCCGTCATGCTTGTGTCTTTCGCCTAGCACTCATAGCTGTTCTATATTGTAACATGATTTTGTACATCACACTTGCTGTTGTTCCTTATTGAAATTATAAAGTGCTTATGACAGTATTTCGTGGCTTTGATTATAATAAATTTATATTTAATGCGTGGTTCATTCTTCTGCATAAAGAGCATCTTTACAAGGCCCCTCTTTGCCCTTGTTCCGTATTAGAATAGAATTCTTTAGGGTAATGTGTGGAACACTTGCGAGGGTTTGTAGCCCGTGTTACCCGAGTGGAACAGTCCTTCACTATATAATTATACACATACACACCTGGTGAGCCAATTTCACTATTTCTCGGGATATTTTGATATAAGGTGGTTGACCCAAATAAGGCCACCTTAAGCTTTAATGAATTTTTCAAATTTTTTAAATAAATAATAGGAGTTACACAATTTTATCAAACCTTGTTTGATCCATTCTAATCATGTTGAAAAATTCTTAACTCCAATATGTTCATAGTTAGCCATATATTTATTTTTACTCGAAACAGTGCAAAGTGGCCTTGTTAGGAGCGAGGTGCTTTAAATAAGGCCACATAATAATATTTTAACAGACAAGTTACAAAAAAAATCGGAACAGGTATGGAATGGTATTTAATTGTTATAAAATAACACAATAGAAGCTTGACAAACTCTGATGGTATTAAATACTTTAAAATGACTATTCATAAAAGCAAAAAATTGGAAAATGGAGGACAATGCAAAATCTCTTTGATTAATTCGTCCAACACACTCTTAGCATTTGTTCACAATTATTGTATCAATATAACACACAAGAAGCTGAACAACCTCTGAAGATTTTATAAACTTCAGAATAAGTAGCTTTTTGTCAGGGGCACAAAAACATTTTAGGCACACTCGGGACAGTAGAAGATCTCTTTGTCTGATTTTGACAATCCAACACACTCCTCGTGCACATACTGCTTACAACTTGCACAGAGTCGTATATCAGCAAGACGATCTTGGTCACAAAGGAAGCAGTACCAGCTGTCAGATGACTTGAATTTTCTGCTATGATGTGTTTCTCTGGTGCTTGGCTGTGACAGAGTTCCGCTGGTGCTTGGCTGTGACAGAGTTATGCTGGTGCTTGGCTGTGACAGAATTCCGCTGGTGCTTGGCTGTGACAGAGTTCCACTGGTGCTTGGTTGTGACAATTCTCTTAAAGTCAGTCTCCCTACTTGATTGCGTAGATTATTAGGCACTTTATTTCGCGGAGATTTAGTCACTGCTCTTGAATTTTTTTCTTGAAATAAAGATTTAACGACTTTTTGAGCCTTCGAATTGATGGATTTACGTCACTGGGTCTTTTGTGATTTAAACTTTGGTGTGGCCAAGATTGCCGAGAGTGTTCGACCAGAAGTGTTGATAGAATCAACGGAATTTTGGGCGAGGGTGTTTGTTGGAGTAGAGGAAATAGTGTCTGTCAGTGCACGAACTGCAGCACACACATTTGTAACATGAGGTTCTAACACAGTTGAACGAGAAGAAACATACTGAAAAGGAACATTTAATGTGGGAACTGAAGGTTCATCTTCTGATTCTGAGTGTGGTGATGCAGAAGAAGGTAGGCCTATTTGTTCCCTGTTCATTTGTGAAGTGTCTTTTCAGACACAGGTTAGATCGGGACCATCATTTGTGGATTGAGTGTCAGTCAAATAGGCAGGAGCAAATGCTACTTCAGGGACAATATCCGGGTTATAAGGGTAAATTCCTGTTGCTTTAAATCCTGAGATTATATTTTCTGGAGTCATAGACCTGAGCCATACTGTGGAAAATATTTTTCCAAATGTGCTGCGATTTATTTTTCGATCGGGATGAGTCATCCAAAATTTCAAGACTTCGTCATCCCAAAATGACTCGAATGACTTAAAAACAGATTTGTCTAAGGGCTGCAGCTCGTGGGTAGTATTGCTAGGTAAACAAAACAGTGTTATGTTATGTCTGTCCGCAGCTGAAACAATATTCGCATCTAGATGCGAGGAAGCACCATCAAAGATTAACAGTGGTCTACCTACGCTGGCTATATACTTAGCAAAATGTTCAATCCACTTTGAGAAAGTTTCACGTGTCATGCTTCCTTTTGGTGTCATTACAGCATTGGACCCTGGTGGCAAGTTCTCTTCCCATTCAGGTTTCAGTCGTTTGCCTTTGAATAAAATCATTGGTGGCACAAATTGTCCCATAGCATTCCTACATGTTACAACTGTAATATTCTCTGCATGCTCCGATGCTATGATGTGAACCCTTTTAACACCTTTACGAGCAAAAACCTGTTGTTGATGGTGTAGAGTTAATCTACAACCTTTTTCATCAACATTGTATATCAAATGAGGTTTATCAGCTACATCACATTCTAACATGACATTTCTGAGTTTGGCAAAGTAATCTCTGACAATGTAAGGATTAAGTTTCGAAGTTCTTCCAGGATTAAGATGTTGCGTTCTGCGTTTCGCTACATCTGGATGCCTTTTCAGAAATAATTCCAGCCACCGGCGTCCAGCTTTGCTCTTCAATGGGTTAAATGGGTTAATAATATCATTTTCTTTGCAGAATGAATAAACACTTCTCTTTAGAACATTACTTGTGATAGGCATACCAACATCTGCTAGCCGAAAGAGCCTTCGACATAACTCTATCTCTTGTTTTATGGTCAAGACAGGAGACCATCCCAATTTTCTGTCTGTACTACCTGATATCACATGATTCCGTAATGTTCTTCGAGGAATACCAAATTCAGATGCCACACCTTTGACAGAACGCCCACTGCGGACGGCTAATATGGCTGCATTCATTTGCTCACTTGTCCACTGAGCTCTCCGCACTTTTGACTGCACGGGAGCCATATTTATCTGTAATTAAAACGTATAAGAATAATTCTATGTTTCGTAAGATCATATAATATTTATTATCTGTGTAACTGTAACAATATTGGTACTGGTCAAATAAAAGTTTTGTCAAGCTATAATTATATTATCTTTAAAATATTAACAATAGAATTAGTAACACCATAAAATCTTTATAAAAATTATACCATTATTTTTAATGTATCGCAGCTACTACAAGTTCTTTGACACTAGGTACCTAAAAGTTTAAAAGTGTAAATAGTTTGGAATCTTGAATAAAGTACTCTGTGCCCCTAACAAGGCCACCATAGACCTTTATAAGGCCACACATGGCCTTATTCGGGGCAACTGCATGCTTATTCATTATTACATTTTACAGCATTACATTATTACTTTTAGAATATACTATGACATATGCTTAAAGAGCACTTATTATAGTGCAAGAATAAATATAAATCAGTATTTTTAAATTCTACTTACAGCTAATTTTCACGCAGATATCGATACTAAATATTATAACACACACACCTCATAAATATTGCTCTCAATATGATCTACAACGAACGAGAGCAAGTAGTTCAAAACATAGCCACCAGATACTGCTCCAATGCAGATCAAGTAAATGCTGCCTCATATGGTGTTTTCAATGTACTTTTCAAGATATCGATAGGTGGCCTTATTAAAAGCATGGCCTTATTTGGGTCAACCACCTTACATTTATTATAACAGTTTTCTATCAATATGGTTATTTTCACACACACACTTACACACGCGCGCGCCCACACATACACACATACACACATATTAGACATTTTCACGACTTTCTCAGTACCTCTTAATGACACTTTCTTATAGCGTTTTCTATCAGAGGGTTATTTTCAATATAATGCATGTATAATATTAATGAGCCAATTTCACGATGTTTGCAGGACCTTCTAATGAACTTAAACACCTTGTAATAAAAATGAAAGCAGATAACCGACTCTGCCTGAGATACTGAGCTGAACTGAGCAGGGACCATGATGCAAGATGGCGGAGTGTGAGGCCGCCTGCTCGGCTCCCCTGGACTGCTGATAATGGCGGTCCCAGCCCCCTCCTTGCCGCCGGTGCGAGCTCTCCGCCGCCACCTCGGGCAGCTATCCCCCCCCCCCCCACCAGCCCCCTCCCCGGGGCACGTTATCCCCTCCCGACCCCCCGAACGTAATTTGAACAAATGACGCCCGGCTATAGCGCACCCAAATTAGATTCCCTTCCAATAAGGGGTCGCGCGAGTCCAAAGGCTGCCAACTTGTAATTCAATAACTGCCCTCATTTTAGGAGTTGGTAACATGTGTGTGGATAGTCGAAGGTAGTGGGGGTCGCAAGGGGGCCGGGGGAAGATGCGGGGTCTTTTTGGACTATTGATCCAAGAGGGTGTGGGTTCGTGAGGACAACCCGAAGAGGGCGGTGGGTGGTTTTATCGGGGGTGGGAAGGAACTGCTTGTCCAGGGGGAGGGTGGGGGAAAGGGTGGAATCGAAGGGTGGTTCAAAAAAAAAAGAAAGAAAGGAGGCTGGGTTTTCCTTTCCCTTTTTATCTTTTATCTTCGTTTTCTCCCGTCTCTTATTGCCTGCTACCCATCTGCTATGCCTTTATTCGTGCTCTAACCTTTTCTTATTTCTCCTTGCCGGAATTTCTCTGGCCCCGTCATCCCGGTGGTGAAATCTAGAGGCAACCTGCTGAACTACTTCTGTCTGGGCTTCCTCCTTCAGTAGCCAGCCGGGTACTCACTGCAAATAATACTCGAGCACATTTCCATATTACTTATTAAAATTTTCATTTGATTTGTTTCATATTTCGAGAAATTATTGACCACATCATGGCAACTATTAAGAGTCAAGACTTTTTTTTAACGAGTGTAAAAATATTAAATGAATATTTTTCACTGGGTGAATAAGGTTCTCAAATATTATCATAAAACAAATATGTATTTTGTGCTTATTTCACTGAATTTAGTTAAACATACCTATAAAGATTAGATTAATGGTACTGAATCGCTGATATTTTATGGAAATTGAGTAGTAACTGAAAAAATGTATTTTACTGAGTAATAAATAGTACATTTATTAATTCTATACCACAAAACGGAGATAAAGAGAGAATATAGTAAACATAAAATTCTATGTTTTATAAATGCTGCATCGTATTAAATGTTTGTCTCACAAATGTGTGGTTAAATATTTGTTTCGAACCATTTCAAGTAAAAAAAATAATAGATATTACTTTGAATGATTTAGGATCCAAGCACGTTTCGAAATGTACACCATGGTCATTTTTATTGAGTTAGCGACGCAATTAAAATACGCACTTGTCACCTTTTTGACTAGAGGTTTGTTGTAATGGAGCCATATCAATAAAAAAATATTTTTTTTTTTGTGCTGAAATTTTTTTCAAGTTATTGAATATTTAATACAGGGACCTTTCATCAAAGTAATTTCAATTTTTGGATAAAGAAGAGTAGGATTTTTAATCGGCAAATCTCAGAAAGATCAACAAACATTCAAGGAAAGTGATAAATTGGTGACCAGTAAACAACGACAGCTCTCCTTTACTCGTAATTGCTATGAGGTCATCGCCATCTTTTAACGAATATTGACTGGAGTCCTGGAATACAGATCAACCGATAGTCATTTCGATAACTACAAACTCAAAAAAAAAATTGCATTATCTCTCGGTTACTGCGAGGTGATAAGAAATAGAAATTTAAAAAAAAAACGCAGATTTTTTGTCGTAAAAACGTCTATACGCTCTTGACAGTGATAGTCAGTCGAACTTGATTGTGTGACAAAATACCGTCAGTTTTGTATAACTTATAACTACGTGACAGATAATGGGTCAACAATGGTTGAGCCCACAACGAATAGATTATGCCTGTACGTGTTTGTCGCGCAGCATTTGTTTTTCCTGTGACGTCATCGTACCAGTGAAGGCGCATGCGCATGATTGTTACGAATTATCTTTTGTGTAGGTAATGTTGCAAACTGATTTTGTGTGGAAACACGTTTATAAAAGTCATTTATTCGGGTGTTATTGCGAAGAGCATCTAGAGCACTACTAAGACACAAAGAGAAAAAATATTTATTTATTACCTTATATAAATAAAAGTCGGTATGAAATCTAAAATAACAAAAGAATAAAATACGCCAATCACATGACTCGTAAATATTGTCACGTTCCAGAAATTTCTCGGTGTGGCCGGGTTCAGATTTCTGTCTTTCATGGCGCGAGCTGCGGGCGGGCCGCTGCGCCCGTGCGAGAAGCGGCCTCGTTTCGTCAGCGACCGGCCGGCGGTGTGCCGTTTGTCCTCGCTGCACATTCCTCATGAGTCGCGTGGGTCATCGGCCCTCGCGAGGCGGTGGTCTGCTGGCGTAACTAGGTGGCAGCGCGGTGCTCGTTCCGCGGGCTCAGGCCCTGATTGCGAAATTTGGGGGCGGCGGCCGAGGTTCTCTGGAAACATCGGCGGGCCGGGACTCTCTGGAAACATCGGCGAGCCGGGACTCTCTGGAAACATCGGCGAGCCGAGGTTCTCTGGAAGGGTCGGCGGGGGTTGCTCGGGGCTCACTCTGGGGGAGGCTATGCCTCTCGCCAGTGGCAACGAGTCGGGTAGGATTTTAAGGATGTTAGGCTCTTTTAGGCGGAGGCTATGCCTCAGAACAGAACTACGTTTATGTCAAGATGGTTGGGGTCGCAGAAGTAATGTTTGAGTTATTTCTGAAGAGGCCGGACCTGAGCAGATTTTGTTGACCTTATGCTGGACGTTTAGCTTTACGTTTTGACCTTAGATAATTTAAAGTAATGTTTAACTTAACTTTAAGGACTTAGAATGATTTTTAACGTCATAGAAGATTTTGATACTCTCTAGCTGCTTGTTGATCAAAGCGTTTGTAAATAAAGATCCCCTTTTAGTTCATTCAAGTTTTAAGTACTGAATTGTAAAGTAACTAATAAGACTGATTGTCAGAATGCCCTTGATTTTATTTATTTAGTTTAAATGTAAAAGTTAATATTTTTGTATGAGATTAAGATCTCGTGTAATAAACGTATTTTCTTTAGAATTAAGTTTTAACTCATTTAAAGTAATTCCTTCCCTCTTCAGACCTCCTGTACAGGGGACGGAACCTATTATTTTAAGATCCCAGGTTGTGAATAGTCTTGATTACTACGTACCTTTATTTTATTGCCAAGCGAGTGTAGTTTTTAATAGTTACGGATTACCCCCCCCCCCCCCGTAATATTTGGTTTAGGCTCCGAGTATGACCTTGTTACAATTTGGTGGAGTTTGCCGGGAATGAACATCCGCTACATTTGGCGCAGTTGACCGGGTATGTCCCACGTTACAATATGCTCAGAGTTACATAAAACGCAAGACAGCTGTAAGGTCTCGTTGAAAGGAATCTAAAACGCCTGGAAAGTCCAGTGACGAGAGAATGCGAGATCTACATCAGCGTCGAAAATGAAATGAAACCCCAACGTTTTACAAGAAAGATATACGCCGCGGATCTGAACTGTACCTGTCTTCACTTTTTCTTAAGGATCAGTGATGTTCCATGTTAAAAATGCGTTTATCGATTTGCTGGAGTGATCATCGGGAACCTTTAAAACCGAAGACAAGATGGCGGGACAGGGGCGAGGTTGATCGGACGAGCAAGCAGTTCGCTGCTTCCACAGCGGCCAATCAACTGCTCGCAGCGGCGGCGGGTGGAACGCCCTTCGGTCGTGGCGAGAGGAACTGAGGTCGTGCTGACACCACAACTCCCGTCAAAAATCTCGGGGATACTCTTGGTGGAAACGTATCAAATGTGTTCTCGAAGAACCGACAGTACATTTTTCAAAAGAGAGCGTGTGTTCTCAGTCATTCCCGGTCAGATTGAAAGTACCTCAACCATCTCGTTCGCACATGCCGTTGTACCAAACGTTCAAACAAGTGTTATTTCCGATTACAAGTTCGAAATGGGCTGAATTGCACTTTATCTGCAGGTTTCTCATAATGGGACCTGCATTTTTTGACATTCAGAAGACAACTGAGTATAGACTTAGACAATTAAAAGCGCCAAAAATATGTTAATTTGTTATTGTTAAATCCAGAAAAAATATAGTGATTTAAAACAAATTAATTTTGTGACGAAGTATACATTAAATTTAATGAAGATATAAGTTACTAATATTTAAGTATTTGGGGTTTATATGACCGAGTAATTTAAAATAAATAATTTAACTTCTTTTCATGGTGTCTTTAGAAGGTGGATTAATAAAAATGTCATGTAAATTAAATAAAGGCAGTTAAAACAGTGAACAACTAGTAGTTTTTAAAGTCGGACAAAAAAGATTTTAGCTTTCGTTAAAAAATGTGGACGTGGGATGGATGTGGCTACAGCATAATACAAAAACCCATCACAACGCGCGAAATTAAACTGATTTAGAAATTTTATCGTGTGAAAATTGCGTCTGTAGGGATGAATGGTCAAAGGAAGATCCTTGAGTGTATGCGCCGCCTGGACCTAGCTAAGTAGGCTGCGGCAACCACTACTGGTATGCGGGTAGCCTGCATTTCGGGCTGGTGTGGATAAACGTCATCACTCAAACGCTTTTGTTTCTGAGTGTGTTTTTATGTGGATTTCGAGAAAAGATTTCCTACTGAAGCAGTTTACATGGTGCGTCTTCCAGAAAGAAAAATTATATAGTTTTTCGACTCACGGGTAATAGGCATGATAATGCCGTAATTTTCTACAAATCACTTCGAAACATATAAATAAAATATAGTAGTCTCTTACTGGTAAATTTCGGTTGAGTGTTTTAATGGGCAAAATCCGATCAAAGAGGAAAAAATGTGGAAGATTTTTTTGACAACAAAAAATCACTATAATTTCCTAAGTATGAAAATATCACACCCATTAGAAAGTATTATAACTCGTAGGAGTATGCCTAATAGCAACCTTATTTGACTAAATAAATTTTTGATACTACCAACTATGACTGCAAGGGGTGGTGAAAACAAGGGTTGGCGAATAAAAATTTCCTTAGTAGGTAAATCATCAAATCCGTTCGAATTGTTTGTGAATATTATAATTTTTATTTAAACTTTTTGTCTGAAACAATTTTAGATAAGGGGAAGGAAACATTGCGGCAAGGAGTTGTAAATAATAAGTGTTGAATTGAAAAGTCATAATTTCCGTACCAATTAAAACTATTAGGTCCGTTTTTATTTATTTTTAATCGTAAAAATATAATGTACAACTTTCGTCCAAAAAAATATTTTATACGACCAAATATTAATGCAAGGGGTGAAAGAAACAAGGGTTGAAGGAAAAAATGTATATCTCCCTAAGAAGTCACATTATTAAATCTACTTAAATTGTTTGTAAACCTTAGTAATATATCTAAAAACTTTTGTCTGAAACATTTTTTGGTACAACCAACAAACGGTAGAATAAACCAGGTTTAGAGAACAAAATATTCATAGCTCCCTAAGTAAGCACACCATCAAATCGGTTTGAATTGTTTGAAAATATAACTAATAATAACAAATAATAACGTTACGCTATTAAAACAGTTATTTTATATTGTGACACTTTGAAATATTGTCTACAAATTTCGTCCTAAATTATTTAATAGTATTCTTTGTTAGGATTTTTGAAGATGATTGTTACATAAAATACATTTATTGGTGTGATACCATTGGTGTCATGATACTTTTCATCTTTTGCTTATATCTTCCTGTTAAAAAAATTTATGTATATTCGTGAAGTGACAGAAAAATTAATAATTAATTTTCAAAACGTAAGGAAATCTTCAACTTATAACACTCAGACACTGAAACCTCAGATCGAGGCAAGCGCTCCTTCAAACTGTGTTTTTTTTTTATTTCCGGTCCGTAGCGCCTGCTATGTCAGAACCTGAAAGTCGATGGACTAAACAAAAAAAAAACGGGGACTTTCCTTCCTTTAGACTAATAAATGAATCCGAAATGGGATTAATTTGTGTAACTTTAATTCTCATCAATGATTATCTGTAATCGATTCGAATAAGTTCCTCGCAAATCGGGACGAATGACTCTTGTCGCACAATTACAGTTCCTGTTTCCTTGTCCAAGCGCTGGGAGCTCTAGCACAGAATTTCCAGCCATAGGGGAGCTCCGCAGGGGGAAAAAAGAAAGAAGAAAGAGTTCTGCAGGAGGGTGGTTTAGGAAGGGATGTTCGGATGCAGCCCGCGGATCCTTGCTTTTTAATGGTAAGGCGGAATTATCTACTGTTTCTTATGGTTTAAAAGAATCATTGCCCTCATAAGACATCGAGTAAATCAAGGAAAGGAAAAAAATAGAAGCGGTAAAAAGAAGAAACATTTCACAGTGAAGTTATTTCTGTTAAAATGTACTAAAGGCAAGAATTTGTGGGGTAAATTCTTTAAATAAAACGTACACATTTTTTTAAAATACTCTTTATAAACTTAAAAACATACTTAGTTATTCATAGGTCGGAGAATTTAGTGCAGATACATATTAAATAAAAACTGAAATTAAAAAAAAAATTAAATTTAGTTAAAAAAAATTATTACTGTTAAAAGTATACTGTAAGAAAATATGGTGTATTAATTTCAACATTTACCACTTAATCTCACAATAATATAAATTATTTTCTTAATGATAAATGTTTTGACTTTGTTTGTGCAAGTATTATATTTAATTGGACTAAGAAAAAGGATTGAAAATCTTGGAAGTCTGTTAATGCAATGAAAATTTATACAATATAAAAATACGAAATGTGGAATTATTTTAAGGTCATTAATTTCTGTGAACCTAATGTACCCTCGGTCTGTCAGCAAGTACAATTCATATCGACAGACACAATATACATTCAGACTGGGATTTGTTGATTTCTCGTAACTAATAATCATAAAACCTGCGACAAACAAAGAGTAACATGACCTAATTGTAACTTTAACTTCAATGTTTACAATCTTAAAAGAATGCCAGGACCGAAAAATTGAATAATTTCCGTTTGGTTGAGTGCATCTTTCAAAATAAAAACTAACTTGTTAATGAGAAACCTACACAAATAACGAAGACACTTCACTTTCAAGATATATACGTCCTGTTGTCTCTCGTTAACACATATTCATTTGCTTTAACTTTTACATCACTAAATTAAAAATTTAAATGTATGTTTTGTTTTTCCATGTGTGCTATCGAAATGGTCAAGCTGTGTGACATTAAAATTATTTCGTATATGGTTGATTTAATTTAATGTTTACTTAAAGAATTTTTCTGTACGGATTAAAAAATTAAGTAAAATATTTCCCACTACCCAAAATAGTGATTTGTTATTTTAACTTTATTGGGAAATATAGCTGCACTTGAATAGTATTTCCATTTTCGTATTTTTAAAAGGAATTTCTTTAAATTTAACAAGTCACAAAAGTGGTACAGCTTCACAACTGTACTGCAGAAGCTACAGAATGCCAAGTGTCATGGCCCATATCCCGCTCTGCAGCTAAACCTAGAAATTTTTTTCGCCTTGTCCTTCCGCCCAAGAGAAATCCCTCATTAGTCTTCAATGAGACATGGGAGTGTTTCAGGCGAAGGAGGGAGGGGGTGAGGTTACAGGGGTTGAAAAAAAAGAGGGGGGACAATGCGAGGGGAGGAGGGTGGCAGCTGAAGCTTTTTAAGATCTTTTCCTCTTCGCCCTTGATTGTCACAATTAAAGAATTCTGCGTCGCCTTCTTCCAGGGCGAGGCTTCAGCCGCGCCAAGGATTTACACAGATGTAGAAGGAGCGCCCTCCAGCATTGCCGGTGGGATTACTGCGGATAAGGCAGCTTCCGCAACTTCGCTCGTAGACACGGCGGGCTCCTTTCAAGTTCTTCCTGCCAACACTGGACTTACTTTATCATTAACAGTTACCATACGTTACATGTTTTTTTTTTAAGTGAAACCATGAAGTAGTGTATTGAATGACAGTAACATACCTGTCTTGTTTAGTCACATTGCAGTTATTTAAAATAAAAAAAAAACAGTTTTCTTACTCAGTTTATCATACATTTTACAATTTTTTAAAACCATTCATTTAGTATATTTTTAATCCAATTTTTCGACTTGCAAGCTTATCATCTAAAAGTGCTTTAACACTTTTCTTTAATTCGCGTTTAGTATAACGATGATTTGGCTTCAAAGTTCTATTGAGGCTTTATTGTGTTTTTTCGCAAAATAGCACAAAGCTAAATTTAACCAGGTTATTTGTTTGAGTAATAGTTTTAAATATATATCATGATTACTCTCAAAATAACACCATCACTACTTTAAAAGGATTGCATCTATGGTGTGTGTGGTTAGTACTGCCCTTGCAGAAAAGTATTTTATGTGGACATAATATTTTGTCTATATAAGTGCGTCAAGTTTACTTATAGGCGCGTTATTTTATCACTCAATGTAATCCCCCACCCTAAATAAAAAAATAGAAAAAACAGATATAAAGTTTTGGTGTTGTGTAAAATATTTTAAAATCAAAATATTGTTTTCATTGCCAATTTTGTATGAATCTTTAGAATTGGAAGTCTTAGCTTTAGAGTTTGTTCTATTATTTAATGCATGAATGGAATACATATATTACATTAAATTTATTTGGTAGCAAATTCGAAGTTCGTTATAAATACAGACGTTTCATGCACTATTTACGAGCATATTATATTTCTGAATAGTTTCGAAATTGTTCGCCACCAAATTCCTAACTTTATATTAAGAATAGTCTTCAGTCACAAACAAAACTATAAAAAATCTGTAATGTGCACGTTTCTTTAACTTACAGTGGTGGTTGAAAGCCATATTCCTAGGCCAACATTTATGTTTGTAATAAAGGATTTATTGGAAACATGATAACTTACAACGCTAGAACAAGCTGATGCCAAGGCAAATATTGTTTATCTTCTGATACTTTTGTTCGCGTTCCAGCGAGAAGTCTCCACTATAACTCACACAGTAAAGACGTTAAAGGTGATACATTCATGGAAGATGGATGGTAATCTCGTTTAAGTTCATTTAAGTTACTCATAAAGTTTTGAAAACTTCTGGTTTGGTTCCGGTATGCCATGGGCAAATGTAACCAATTAAAAACTCGCAAATGGGCAATTATTCATTGCATACGATGAAATAGAAATATCCATAGCATCTGTAATACACTTTACCTGGACTCCTGCGATCAGATATATTTCAATTTTACACATAAATGGAAACATGATTACAATCCTTCTCCGTCCAGTCAGACGCTCGTCTCTGCTCTGTAGCTCCCTGGCCTGCACAGGCTCTGGACTCGCACATTCTGCGCCAGGTATCAGCGGGCAGTTACTTTCCCGAGGTCACATTTGTAATGCTTTTCTCGGACAACAGCATTGCAAGATCCAGTGGCGTATCACTCACTACCTTATAGTATTTTGATACATTGCTTGTTTCCTGTTATTCAGTTATTTGGTGATTAAAGGAAATTAATTTTTTTATTACATTTAATTATTTTACCTCGATAAGCTACTAAAAATATAATCAACGTTGCCTTGAGGTTACGTCGAATATCCTAAAAAAAAATATCTCTTAAGCGTAAGTGAAATTAGCTAACAACAGCAAGAATTTACACATCTACAAACTCTCCATAATTGGATAATTTTAAAAATATATTCGTCAATCAAGTCCAAACTAGCATATTGTTATAAAACTGAAGTGTTTAATGAAATAAATGATACAACCATCGGAAAAATCTATTTCTCACCTAATCAGAATTTAAAAATAATCAATCTAATAACATGCACCAAATAAAATCACTATTGTAAAAAAATGTACTTTTAATTATTTAATGCCTAAATATTTTGCCATCAGAAAAATTTACATTTATATAGTATGAATTTATTCAATATGCTTTATATATTTTTATGAGTCAAGCAAGATCACGCTTAGCATTATTTACAATGTAATAATTTGAGCTAAAATTTTATTTAATATTACGTGCTTGACTAAGACCGTAATGGAATACCGTTTTCCCAATTGGTTAGGCAATGTTTTAAGCCACTAAAAAAGGAAATTTTTCCCACTATAATGTTCATCCACTTGAGTTTTTGAGCTAACGAAATTAACAACTTTCTAATGTTTATATAACAGTTATTAGTAAAAGCAAAATTGTTGTTGCCAAACAAATAAACCACGATGTAGACACTTAAACAATTTCGTATTTTTTTATCAAAAAGTATGTTTGGTGTGGTGATCGCAATTAAATTATTTACAAGTTATGTACACTATAACGTTTGTGTAAATATAAAAAATATTCATGTAAAAATACAAAAATTGGTCTAGGTGCACGTTTACATAAAAATGTATGCAGTAATACTGGGTTCGGATTGTTACCCAGGTATTATGATATGTACTGTCGCAGTACCTCCAATAGTTAAGAGTCATTTGAGAAACTTTCCCTGAATAGCTTCTGGCATTAACTGCGCACTTTAATAGGCACAATGAATTAAAATAAAGTCAAATAATGGAATATTCGATTATAATTTCCATGGTTTTAAAAAAAGTTATGATTGAAAGGAACGTAAACTAAAATATAAAATCATGCACCAATTTTACTAAAAAATATTTAGTATTATCTATAAAATCGTATTTCATATTTTTTGAAGGAAAAAAAAAGGACCAAAACAATGTACTGTACAAAGGCACAGTATCATTCTTGTGGTATTACAAACTATTTATTGGCAATTGGTTTTCAAAGGAATCTTTTGTTAAAAGAGTAGGAGGTTCGTTTGATGTGCGGGGAAGAGGGAAAGGTCTCCCCAGGGCCGAGCAAGCACGGCCGGCGTCTGTAGACTTGCGGGTCGTCGGGCGAGCGCGACGCCCCGGGTGTCTGACGGCGGCCGGGGTCTCTGCCGCGCTGCCTCGGCCGCGTCGCGGGTCGAGGTCGCCCCCCTCCGCCCCCAAAGCGGGCGATTGTTTCCTCAGAACGACGAGAATTCCCTCCCCCCCCCCCCCCCCCCAGCTCCCGAGGCTCTCCTCCGAGGCACAAAAGCACTTACGCCCGCAGACAAGCAAAATTAAACCTAGCGAAAAAAAAAAAATTGTGTGTTCACAGCATCCGAGGCTGAAGAATGCGTAATAAGAATTCATTACATAAAAAAGGGACCAAAAAAAGGAAGACAGGGGGGAAGCGGAGACCATGACGTGGAACACGTTGAATAGGGGCAGCGGACGGTATAGACGGCACAAAAGTGTGGAGAGCGAGAGAGAAAGTGAGTTCCGGTTGATTGCGTGGCGAAGGGCGAAGACTGCACCAGAGAGAGCGAGAGAGAGAAAGAGAAAGAGAGACGAAGAAAGAGGTGCGGAGGGCAAAATATTAGACTTTATTAGGTCCAGGAATTCCTATTAATTAACCTTGTTCGCCAGGAAGAGAGAGGCTTCAAAGCTAAGCAATATGTGTAATGGAATTTGAAAAATCTCTTCCGACGCATTCTCCGCAAGGTAAAAACTACCCCCTGAGGTCCTTGCGTCGCCACCTCAACGCGCCGGCCCACCCTTCGTGACTCCGGGTGGAGAGGTCCTTTGTTTCCCGCGAGCATTGTTCTCCGGCATGTTTCGGTATTCACCCGGCGATTTCCGCACCCGGTTGTGCATACTTCCCCGCGTCGATCCAATTACATATCAACTATAACATATAGAATAGTATGTATTCCTCAAACAGTAGAATTTTTTCTTTTAAAAAAACATAAATTTAAGCTTGGCTTCTGGGTTCTAGCCGCTTCCTTGGCGAATAATATTAAGTATTAATGAATTATTTGCCATGGACGCGGCTACAACCCAGAAGTCAAGCTACTTCATTGAATGACCGTGAAAGCCTGCGAACATTATTACCAATCTTAACTCCTCCTGTTGGATGACCTAAACGCAAATATAATTTGCAAACCTTAAAATATCGGGGAAACTCAACTAAAACAGCCCAACGTATAAATTTGTTTCCGTAATAACTTAAGTTTTTTTTCTTAATCTAACAGATGTTACAGTGAACCATGATAATTTTTTAGGTAAGAAGTTATTCACATGTTGGTTATTTATAACTGTCTGAATCATATGTGAATTTTAACAAAAGTTTTGGTTTTGAGTGTGTGGGAATATTTTTTTTTTACTTATGGATTAAGAAATATTTTCCTTTATATTTATATTAATTTGACTGTTAAGTAGTTCTTGTAAAGCCTGGGGGGGGGGGGGGAATATTGATTGTGAGGGCAAGGCGTTGTGTGCTTATGGAATCTGATGATTAAATATCCTTATTGTTTTCAAGGGATGAAACCTTTTTAAGGAATATGCACATTTAGGAAAACCTGGACCACTCCAAGAAACCCCACTAACAAACTGAAACATATTTCACGTTTCCCACCATACGAAATCATCGTAGAACATAGTCATGCACATTTTGGTAACTCACCCAATACAGGCGAATGATCTGGCCAATAACTTTGTACACGAGAGCCGAGTATAGGCGTGCGAGTCTTGGACTTTGTTCAGTTGTGTTTGTAAACTTCTTTCCGCAAACATACATAAAAAAATAACCTTAGAAATCCTGTACGATATCTGCTAACATTCGTCTTAGGATTATGTGTGGTGAAAAACATTTTAAATAAAAGCACTTTTAATGCAAATGTTGGTAAATAAATATTTTTTTGGCGGGTCTATTAAAAATTATTCAGTTAAAGCTGCTTCAGAATAGTAGCAATAAACAGGTGGTAAATAGTAAATACCTCGTCTTAATCATTTTGGTTCTGTTGTTGAATGGCATTTTTCGAACTTTTTGGTGGTTTCCCTAGATAAATTAATAATAAAAGTAAGTAAATTTTCTTAGTGGTGGTTATTACTAGAAAATGACACTTATTCACCAATACTTTAGTCAAAGAGGAGTTAATCGGTCCAGTTTTGGCTTACATAATAAATAGTCTTGATGTAAGTTTTTGGACATACGCCATTGCTAAGAACTTTTTCTGTAGAAGAAAAACTAATAAATAAAATAAAGAAATAAAGAAATAAAAATACCCAAAAAAGACAAAAAAATACACAAAATTAAGCAAACAATTGCTGTTGTCAACAAGGATATGAACACCACAAAATATTCCGTAACAGGAATATGGTCAAGAAACAAAGACTCAGTCGCACCTGTGTTTCCGTACCATGTGCGTCTCTGCCTGAGGACGGGAGCAGATAGCAGTTCCCGAAACGTCGCTTGTTTCTGTTTTGGTAAAACTATTGTGTTCATTTGTCTTTTCGTTTTGTCGTGTTTTTGTCTCGTTTCAACTGTTGTGCTGAATTATTTTGGGTTCAATATTTTTGCGATGTCATCATTTGTGGTTTTTTTTTTTCGTTCTCTTAGTACATTTTTCTTTGTTTTTCTTTGTTTGTTGACCATATCCCTGTTACGTAATATTTTGTGGTGTGCATATCCTTGTTGACAACAGCAATTGTTTGCTTAATGTTGTGTGTTTTTTGTCTTTTTTGGGTATTTTTATTTATTTATTTCTTTAATTTATTTATTGGTTTTTCTTCTACAGAAAAAGTTCTTAGCAATGGCGTTTGTCCAAAAACTTACATCAAGTCATGCACTCCCATTGAACAAATCTTTTAAAGATAACATAATAAATAGTAACGAAACAAAATTTTAAAATGTCTGTATCCACTAGCGTCTTATAGCTCACGTATTAAGACTAGGTTGTATATTGGCTATTTTCGATTCAAGACTATACAAAATATTATAATTCTACTAAAACAGTTAGTTGTCGACCGAAATTAAATGTATAACTTTTTATCCTTTTCTGAGTGAATCAATTTAATGGATGTTATAAACCATTATCATTTATTACAAATGAGGAGGAACTCTCTCATTTTGAGTTATTTTGACTTGCAGGCCAAACAGAAAATCAATACCTTTTTTTCAGTATGCTATTGAGTCGTCATAATTTTGCCAGCCCTACATCATTCTAAGCCAAATTTTTAGAATTAAATTTAATAAAAAATTATTTTAAGTAATAGTTGCGGAGTTTCTCGTGGAAAAAAAGTACACAAATGTAATTGAAACGGATTCAGTGACCACTGAACAGTAGATAAGATTTCATGTATGTGTATATCTTTAAAGTCTAACGTCTTGTAAAATTTGTATATTTAAATAATTTTATTACTAAATGGTGGATTGCGATATTTTTATTAAGTTTCTTCTTTATAGCTGGTGCAGTAAGTTGAGTGATGACGACATTGCAAGGTAACGGAAGGGAATATAGGTAACAGCGATAACAGATACAACGAAGGTAAGGGATATTGCTCGAGGGCATGGAGTTTGAAAGAAAGTAGCTGGTTAATTAGGGTTGTGTGGGGAGAATACAAAGAATAAAGAAGCAGAGAGTAAGAAAACGCCAAGACTCTGAAGGTTTTTAACGATATTGTTGTTACAAATGCGAACATTCATTGCGTACTTCATTAATTAGCCTTGCCTTTCAAAGGAATTATTGAATATTTTAAAACAAATCTTCTTCCGAGTCGGTAACACAGCGGTACTTCGTCTCCATGTTTTATATGGCGAGTTCTTATTTAATAAGGATTCTTCTGCCACTAGAAAATGTATTTCATCAGTTAAATCATGTACCTAAACCTTTGTTATGTGAGTTACGCTTAAAATTTTATAAAATAGTTTTAACTTTTTATTTTAAACAATTGGTAAAGTTTTATAATTGAATGTTTTGGCACTTAATGACTAGACTTTCTCGATAATCTTTTGTAAACGGTTATTACATGGCTAATGCTACATTCACTTTCGGATCTTGACCCAGTTTGGCTTTAATTAACTTTTGCCATTATGTTGACACTGCAGTGATTAAATAGAAGTGAATTTCAAGCCACTTACATGTTTTTAATCCTATATGACGCCTTTATGTAATATTTTTACTGTTGACAGGCGACCTGACGTCCTGTCCCTTCTGGAGTGAGATCCGACGCACCAGCACGCGATTTATTGACGTAATTAAACTAATATAATTATCTTATGATCGCTGAGCACATTCTTCCTTTCTAGCTACAAGAACACGCGCTGACTGCCGGCTAGGAGGGCGACAAGTACTGTCGCCCACCGCCAGGGGCGCATGCGCCACTGGTACCAACCCAGAAGTACCAATGAGGAACGCAAGTTCCAAGCTCCCGACCCCAGCATGGTTGAGACTGTCTGTCCTGACCAACTCTTCTTCCTGGACCATCCTTGTTGTCCTCTACTGAACCTGCCTGCTTAATGCTTCCACTACTTCACTCATCATGACTTAGCCCAGGGTTTTCCCTGTGTCCGTGCAGGTTTTACCTGGGCCCAACTTAACTAGATATTGTCTAGAATTTAAGACAGGGGAGTTAGTCATGGCATCAATCGCTGCCTTGGCTTGCCAATCACCGAACAAAGCACTCGATACATGCTAAACGTTATGCATGGCTGAAACCCAGCATGAGTAGGCATCTGGGACGCACATAGAGTCTTCCCTAACCCAAACCCCTCCAAAAAAAATACACTTAGTTTAAGTTAGGTTAGGAAAAATAATTGTCAGTTTTCTGTTAGTCTTGCGGCTTTTCGATTTGCGTGACCCTAGGCAGCGGGAGTAAACACTTGGCATGGCTGATGTCTAGTCAGTGATATCTAGCAGGCATGGTGGCTGCCCGTTCGTAACGTAACGTGTAAATTTGTTATACTGTCTTTTTATTTTTTCTAAATATCACTTTTGAGCCTGCCGTCCTCAAAATTTGGGTTTTTGTTACTAACGAGCTGTGCTCGAGCACGATTAATTTCCTTTTTCAACGTTCATGTCACTCGGTCTGACGAACATTGTTACAGTCGTGTCGCGAATGGACGTGTTCCGATTGCGCGACGTTTTATAACAGTCTTTATGATAGCTCTTCCTCGGGTTGCCGTGCCAGGGCTCCCTTTTGCTTGGCTGTCCCTTGCCCATATTCTACATTTTTGTCTTACTGCTTGCGGGTCTATGTCGTCTTTCGATACGTTTCACGCTTATAGGCTACGGCCAGACGAGCGTTATTTGCAGCGGCTCGTGCGCTGCAAAATGCAGCCAGAAAATGCGTCGCATGGCAGCAAGCGTGGCTGACCAGACGCGCCGCAAATGACGCGCCGCAGCAAGTGAAGCTAGCTGCGACACGCGCGTCACGCAGAACGAATAGGACCGGACCCATTTCTGGGCGCGACAAATGCGGCATTATACCGGCCAGACGTGCGACATTTGCAGCAGACGGAGGAACGAAGAGCCACGCACGGTGATCTACGTAGCGCGCAATGGATTTTAGTTATATTGACAGTGAACGAATTATACTGGAAATTCGTGCAACACCTGGGAAAAACGTGCAAGTTGATGTCTTTTGTTGTGATATGATATGTGTTAGTCGATTAGTGCACTACAGTTAAAATACATTTCAAATTCGTGGTGGTGTGTGTGCAATACCAATGCCAGGGACCATTTTGCAGTTAGTAGATGGTGCGTATTATAAGCACAAGTGTTTTCAATACAATACAGAAAGACGTGGAAGCTAACACCGTATAATATATATTACAGGACCTCTGGCAATATGGATGTAGAAGAGTCACATCCTTCACCTGACATGGATGGATCAGGGCATAGGACGGAGGACGAGCAAGGGGATGTTCAAGTGATCGGGCCTACAGTCAGCAGGCCGACAAATTCTCACCAACGCAAAAGAGGTGCCAACTCTTTTGAGCGGGAACTCATAGATGTTCTTCGGAATAACAATATATCACGAAATATTAGTGAAGAAATTGAACGCGACCCAGATGGAATGTTTTCTTTGCTACCTAGCATGCAAGCTGTCAAACATGAGTATAAATTGGACATGCAGATTAGGATGCTGGAGGTAATGAAATCATTCTCCAGTGCACCGACTCTGGGTTTCTATCCACAAGCTCCATCATCTTACGGTGCCCAACCATCCTTCGTCCAGTGTACCCAAGATACATCATTACAGTTGCCTACGTCTGTGGCATCACATGAGTCAGACGAGTCTATCATGTCACTGTTTAAGTTGCCTTGATGCACAACGGTTTGGTGCTTTCTAATTTTAATTTTATATCTTGTAACACTGTATTATCACTACATTAAACTTACCTTAGTGTAACTGCTAGTTTTTCTTCCACTCCTATACAGTCCCGCATAACGGTGTTCTGTTTTGCTAACATACCACTCACAGTCAAAGCTGATAGCAGGTAAATAAATAATTCACCGACATACGGTAATACTCATAAATTTGTTGGGGTACTGCTTCAGTTTTTCATGCAGTAGTATATACTTCCCCTTTGTTGGACTTTCACTAATTAAAGGGTGTACCCACAATTTCCTTCGACGTTTTCGTCGTCGATGTATACAAGTGCTGCTACTACTGCAGATTCCTCTACGACATCCATAGTGGGAACACTACAGTCAACTGGCTGCAGCGAGCGCTATTTGTTGCACGTGTGGCCGTGTATCGTTTCACTTGCGACATTTCACGCCGTTTTTCACGCGACATTTGACGCTCGTGTCTGGCCATGCGCTGCGACTTTTAAAGCTAGCTTTATTTATCGCGCTCAACATTGCTGCAAATAACGCTCGTCTGGCCGCAGCCTTAGAGAGTACATCTCCGCGTTACCCTGTTTGACGCTTTTGTAGAGTGGCGTTGCTACGTCATTATCTACCTTAAGGGGCCCGCCTCGTCAGGGGTGTATGTGTGTTAGTGAGGCGGGATGACAAGCGCGACGCTCGCTGGTGCTTCTAGCGCTGTATAGCCTCTAAGCGCAAGTCTCTGAACTGGCGCGCATTCGTCTCGTCGTCACATGATAACTGTGAAATTTGAGCGGTGACCGTAACATTATATGGCGGAGAAATGAAGATAAAGGTGTTATGCAAGCCCCTTAAGTACTTTCAAGAATCTGTACTGATTGTTTTATGCCTAAAAATTACTCTGAAAACACGCGTTTTAGGCATTTTAACGCTTCTAAAAATCCAGTTTAAAAACTTAATCCGAAATTAAAAGTACTTTTCGGTCCTCAGCGAACTCTTAAATGCTATTCGTAAATAGGCCCCACTCGGATATCTTGAGTAGTTTTGAAATCGCGTTGTTTTTCCTGCTTCGTCTTTGTGGGTTTTGCCTTTAAAACTTTGCCCTGCGCCGCTTGGTCGAGTAATCTGTATATTAAATTCTTTCATATTGTTTTAGAGTATATTTTCTGGACTATATGTGTGGGATCTGAACTTCTTGAAAAAGGCCCTAAGCCTGAATCCCATTATAAATTTAGGGTCTTAAAGAATAACGAATCACTTGTAATTTGCTCGTTCTCTTTTGCTGTGGTAACTTTCTATGTATGTATACATTATTTTTATATAGCTACAAGTGAACTGACGAACAGGTTTTGCGTAAGCTTTCACTTATTGTGTTTAATATTTTTTTTTCCTTGCGTCTGAACGTATTTACCTAACACGTTTTGATTTGTGTAAGGTATATCAGCTATGCATATTGTGAACGTCTTAATCACTTGTACGTCACATCTTGATGTCTGTGACACGAACCATGTCAATTAACGTGATACCTTTCGTCTTGTGTTTATGTTATAATTAAGAGAATTGCTAATATCATATATTTTTCTTCTGAAGCATAATATCCAGAATATCTTAAAATTACCGTGGCATAATAAGGAGCGTGATCTTGTACAGAACTGTTAGGAGTTTTGGCCTTTTGTTTTGCAATGATCGTATGGCACTTGTTGAATCTTGTATCAGTTTATATATTTCATGCCTATTCTATTTTACTTGAACTAACTTGCGACTCTATTCGCCTAAGGGCGTTAATGTTGATCTATTTATTAATGAGCCTAAATAGTTTATGCTTGTCATATTTTTAATGTCTAATCCAGACTGGCCACTCTTATA
The DNA here is from genome assembly GCF_032445375.1 of Bacillus rossius redtenbacheri. Taxonomy (NCBI): domain Eukaryota; kingdom Metazoa; phylum Arthropoda; class Insecta; order Phasmatodea; family Bacillidae; genus Bacillus; species Bacillus rossius. Next base: position 8,672,017 of record NW_026962012.1, on the reverse strand, counting down.
GTTTCTAATTTAGTTTTCCAACAACATATACACCTCTGCACCCCAGTTTCAGAACGGGGCTGTGCTTGCTGGTTTGTGTTATAGGCGCAAGTTTGTAGTATTATAGGACTTGGGGAACCTGGAGGCTGCAATTTGTTACCCGAACAATAACAACAACAACAATAACAACAACAACAATAACAACAAAAATTTTGTTCGATATTTTTTCAGGGTTTTTTCGTAATGCTTATAAACAGAGGCAAGAAAATAAAAAATAAAACATTTTTTTAAAATATAAATAATGTAAATAGCTGTTTGCTTTGGATTTTTCTTGAGCCCATGCAACGTACAGACGTTTTACCGGGAATGATACTATTAGTGTGCATTTAGCAGCCAATGACTAAGTGGTCTGTTTGGCACACGTTAAAAAATTACATAATTAGTGTACAGAGCTAGGGATGGGTGCATGTACTACCTGGACGGACTGGGACAGGCACTCGCAGGAATGATCAGTCGCTCAGGCCAGCCCGAGGATTATAATAGGTGAGATCAGACGGTTTGCGCTCAGCGACGGAGTGCACTACTGAATGTAAAGGAGATGGCAGTGGCCTTAAAAAAAAACTCACCAGCTAACGGCAACGTTCGCAAAGCCGAAACACCAATGTCCATATTTCTAACTTAAAAAATTACAAACTTACATACAAATTTTCAAGCTCCTTTTTTTTTTAACCCCTTCAGAGGAAAGAATTAAAAAAATATAATATATTCATAGTGCTGAACAAACGTTACACAAGGAAAATCTTATGCATATCATCATGCTTCTAGACCCACCGGTTTAAGCTGTGTGTCGTTCGTTTGTCGTTCAGTTAGCGTTGGAACTCTTTTAAGTCGAAACGTATTTCAGTGCGACAAAATATGATGTCCACTAGAATGTACCTACACCGTGGACCGCGTACTCGACGTTAGTTTGAACTGCAGGTATGAATCGTCCAACGTAGTGCGCAGTTGCCGCGACTTGCTGCGGTGTTGCCACGTGTACGTCACGTCACGCTGGTTGGCTGCCGGCAGCCAGAGACCGGAGAAACACGACGGCGTGTGTCTGCGGGCGACCCCCTCCGCCGCCGCGGCCCGAACACTGCTCGCTTCATTGTCCGCCTCGGTGCGCGCGATGACTCACAAGACAAACAGGGAGGGGGGAAAAAATAAATAAACGAGAAAAGAAAGAAAAGGGGAAAACGAGAAACTTCGAAAAGAATGCAACCGGATTGAAAATTTGAATACGAGACTGGAAAAAAAGACAGACGTACAGAGGAATGAGGGGTTTGGAACCAGTCTTGGTTGGGAAGGGTGGTGAGAGGGGTTTGCCTCGGCAAAGAATAAAACGCGGTGGTTGCTGACTGTAAGAGGGTGAATAGGGCTGAAGAGAGAAGTTGTGAAGGGAAGGGGGGGGGGGGGGGAATGAGGTCCTGAGGGGTTGGAAGTAGAGGCAGAAATAACAACAGGGCGTTTGTCTTGTTCCGAGTTGAGGTTTGGAAGGAAATTTGCGAGAACGTGTACAGAATGCCGGAGGGGAGGGTTTTCGTCGCTGGAAGGGTAACGGTGTCTGAATCTCCCCTTTACACCCCCTTTTTTTTTTCCCCGCAGGAACCGCTATCATTAAAGCGAATGCTTTATACCGTTTGATCGTTCAGATGCGCGCTTTATGCATGGACAAATAATATGCCCGCTATATCTCTAAGGCTCGCCCTGTGCCCATTATACTATAGTGAAATCTCAAATTTATTCTCTCACACCAATGTTTACGAATGCCTTACTATTTGTGTATGGAATTTTGCAATGGTAAGACAGTAATAGGTTACAAATTGTCTACTAGTTGCAGGGTAAACACACACACATAGATTTGTAGGTTTTTTTTAATTTAGATATACAGTGATAAGTCAGTGAGTGAGTGGGTTTATGATTTCATAGGTTAAACTATATATTAAGGCCTGCGGCAAAATTTTTTTTAAATATCTCTTCAATGTAAATATGGTATCAATCCGTACTTCTAAATCATGGTTTACTTTATCAGTCGGCCAAACAAATTTGAAAATATGAAACTACTGTGTTTTGGTCTTATCCCAAATAAAGCAGCTTTAGAGCTGAATATCTAAAATAATATAAATATAAATGGTTTATTGCGTCTCTAGAGTCGAAGATGTACTTGTGTACAAAATATCATCTCTCTACGCATTTAAGATCTTGAAATAAGGGGTAAAATGTATTTTAAGTCTTAGCCCGGTTTTATACCACTCAATAAATTAATTTAAAAAATATTATCTGTCAGTGAAATTCCATTGTAAAAGATAAATATATGTATCGAATAAGTTACATCCCACTCACCGATTTGTCTCTTGATACATAAGACCTAGAGAGTTGCAATTTGTTATATATGTTGATCTTGTACACTTTACATTCAGTTACAAATTATTTGTAGAAATAAAGCTTTTGAGTGCTCTTACACTAGTCTTGTTGACATCTTAAGTCTCTAGAGACGCAAAAAACAACAGGTTATTTTTCTTTAGAAATTCAGCTCTTAAAATGCTTGAATTGAATTAGGATAATCTATCATTTTCACAGATTTTTGGGTCCACTGAAGAATAAACTCCTTTGTATAAGTACGAACTTATAAAGATACGACACTTTATAGATATGGCCGCAGGTCTTAAAATATATGCTATATAAAATATCCAAAATCCATTCACTCACTGACATATTAATGTATATATAAACAAAAATGGGTAAAAATATGTTAGATAGGCATTAAAATAGTCTTAGATCATAAAGAAAACAACGATATTTCGCATATTTCATTTATAATGAATGAGTAGTGCAGGAATATTCTATACTGCCTGTGGACTACCTTAGCAAAGCACGGGCATATAAACTAGTTAGTCACGTAAAATTGTTGACTTTGAAGTTTTGAATTTATCGTCTATTTGCACAACTTTGTAATGTAAAAATTTAACATAATTTTTTAAATATTTATATATATACATACAGAAATACTAAACTATCTATTAAATTGAAATATAGAGAGTGAGTCCCAAAATTTAACCAATCGAAGGAATATGATTTTGATTCATCGTTTCAAAAAGTGCTCTTAATTTTTTTCGAAAAAAAAAATTACTGTTACAAATAAACACGGTTATTCTATCTTTAACTAGGAACATCGTAGCACTGCAATTTCTAGCAGGATCTAACTAGCAGAGGAAACAAGTACATAAAAATGTAATAATTTCTTTAATCGATGTTAATGCCCTCAACTTATGCCCATAACGTTATTGGAGATGGCATACAAAATTACTTATTTCTTAAACAAAAAATTAGCTACAATAAAACAGTTTTGGAAAATACGTGTTCCTGTTATCAACTATGATTTAGAATATTTGTTTACGGGTCATGGTTTTGCTGGTACTGAAGGTTTGTCACTCTAACCTTGAAAACATTTTACAACATTCTTCTATGGTTTTTTGCTCTTTATTTTACTCAGTGCTCTATACCCTAAGTGGGACTTATTTGAAACAAAAACTATAAGCTAGGTAACTAACCTATTCAAAACCAAGGCTAGTTCTCAGATTTAGTTACTTACGACTTTCCGCCATCTTGTATTTCCATCTTGTATTTTCAATGTTTTACCAAATGACAAAATGTTTTTAAGATATTTATGCACATTTTGGCATCACAAGGCATAACTAATATCTTCACGAGCCTCAGTACCTTGTTACAATCTGAAATTGACCAACAGGTTCAGGTTTGTAGCCGTTGCGAGTACAATAACGGATTATTTCACGTAGGTGACTAGAATAATCACATTATTGTGACATAAGCAGGATTATTTGGCATATGGAGCCAAAGAAAAATATAATACAGAGTTTTTGTGGCACGCTGTGGGCAAATAGTTTAAAATCCAAGAAGGCAGGTCTATGTCTTACACCAGAAGACGCAGTTTTTTACTGATAAAACTTATTCTTGTCTGAACTGTTATTGTATTGTAACTGAATGAACGGTTCTATAATTAACACGTTATATCTTTTCCATAGGCAAATGAACTTTTACTTAAAATAAGTTTGCATGTTGTGATTACTTATTACATTTGAAAAAAAAGTGCCCGGGAGACAATGTAGCCCCTACTTTTACATACATCAGAATATAGCATACCTCGATAAACTCGAAATTTTACTAATACACATATAACTAAATATGATTATTATTAAATAAACCAATGTATAAATTTCATTACAATGTATGAATTAAAGAAATAATTGACTTTAAAATTGAATTACTTAAAATAATTGTATTCATGGAAAAACCAGTCTGAAAAATGTAAAACATTTATGAAGCTTTTACAAAAAAAAAAAAAAAGATAATGGTAAAATGTTATTTCTGTACTCGAACTTCAAATGGTCCAGATAAGTATTCAAAATTTCAGTCGTATACACCATACGCGATAAAATAAATTATTATATTTATTAAAAAAAAACAGTAGCTAAAGAAGTGTTCTTTCCAATAAATGTATTTTTCTTAAGTGACACACAGGTTACTAGATACTTTATCCACGAAGTATTATTTTGAACTCAGATAAAGTTATCTTGATAAAGAAATATATGTATAAATGTTGCAGATTACAGACAAGCGCCACCTGTTGGTTTGAAGAGTGTGCTTGAAGCCGGCACAGCACCGAGCCCAGCACGCGGGAAGACCCGGGTGTCAGGTGGCGAAGGCGCGCCAGAAGGGGGTCGCCGAGACGCTCAGCAGGCGCGCAGGGCGGCGCGCACTTTGTCTTCGGCGCCGGGGCCGGCGTCTCAACGCCTCGCCCTCCATGGAGCTCCTCCGGGAGGGGGGGAGGGCGCGCGGCGGGGCTAATTTATGGACTGGATGTGAGGCCATCCGGCGCGCGGGGTGGCGGGGAATCCAAGGAGGACAAAGGACCCCGGAGAGGATGGGAGAGGAAATGAGGGGAAGGGTTGTAAGAGGGAGGGTAAAGGAGGGAGGACGCCTGAGATTTATCCCGCACCCCCTGGCAGGCCGCCGCCGCCGCCGCTCGGTTAACCGGCGCTATTTCCGGGCCGCGAACCCCAGACCAAGGCGGCGAGCCCGCAAGATGCCGGTGGCTCCATCCCCCGGCACCCCCTCCACAATCCCCTCCTCCCCCGGCCACTCCCTCCCCTCCCCTCCCGGCGACACGCGACCATTTAGCCCTTTCGCAGCGCCGGCTCGACTGTCGTTGAAGAATGGCTTTAATTTCTCCCGGCCTCTGTCCCTCCCTAGCGGGTTGCATACTCCGCCGAGGACAAGGGGTAGATGACTAGTTCCTTCACGTGCCACGCCGGGACTTCTGGTTGGTGCAGGACGTTATTGCTTGCATGCTACTTTTAACTACATGGTTGGATGTTTGCAGGGCATGCAACCGAATCACAACTTTTTTACCACTGAATCGATTCGGGTGACATTTGAAACAAAGTACAGCCACATACTTGAATAACACATATGTATGCTGCATGTCTTTACGAAATTCCACCACAAATGGGTTAAAAAATAAAAGGCTGAGTTTTATTTTGCAATAGGAAATCATATATTTAAGAATGTAATCAAGCACAGATGCTTTTTGGCCACAAATTTAAATTAACCCCTAAGAGGGTAAAAAAAAAGATTATTTTGTAAAAAAAATAAAATAAAATCAAGTAAACAGAATAAATCGAGCACGAATTACATACATAGAGCGTAATGTTGTATTTAAACTGTTTTGAAGTCTGACTGTTAAGTAGGTAAAATGGAAGTAAATTTAGTTTTTATATTAATAATTTATACCTCTGAGTAAGAAACACGTGGGAGTTAAGATAATTTGGTATGAATTGGAAAGCATATAAAACTACGAACCCTTTTTTACCACATTCTTAATTTCCGCACTTAATAAAGTTTAGTGTTGTCTTTTAAAATAAATATATATTCACTTTAAATATTACAATTTGAATTTCACATTTTAGACATTCAGAAGGTACATAATTAATATAAATGTTTTGTTTTTTCGCTTTAATTCCACATAAATGGGGAGAGTATGATTTTTATAACAAAAATAGTGGAGGTTTAACGAAATATACCTAATTTAAAAGTAAAAAACCTTAGCATTGACTTTTCTTATAACGATATACGTTACATAATTTTTAAATTTTTTAGAAATTAAACTGCTTAGTAAGTCTGGTTGAAATGACATATCTTAATAACTAATCATTTGATAATTATTAAGATAGTGGAAATAAATAATGAACTTGCAAACACTACAAAAATCTCTTTAATCCCATTAGAATACTTTTTTACGAAAAAAACTGCAGTTTATTTAATTATCTTCGTTCATTAACGATAAATACGATGTGTGAGAAAACATATAGAGATAGTGGCGGGAACACATTTGGGCAATACTTTCTTTATCGCATGGTAAACTATACAAGTATGGAGTGCACAAAATTTACATTATGTGGCTGAGTGTTAAGCGATATATTATAGTAAAGAAATCAACTTCAAATACAAAGTCGTGCGATAACTATGGTATGTGGCCAAATGCTTGTCTTTAATGAAATATGTGGTTCGTAAATTTTCAGTATATACTCACCAAAGCGTAAACTCGTCTTATACACATACACACACACACACACACACCTACACACACACACACACACACACACACACACACATACTTATATATATACATATGTATATGTGTGTTGTGTGTGTGTGTGTTGTTGTTTAAATTGCTGCAAACAAATGCATGGTTGGTATTGCAAAAACAAAATTCGTTAAATATATACAAAAAAGTTTAAAAAATATTGCAAGATTTTTTTTTTTAATTTAGTGGATTTTGAACACGCGAATTCTAAAGGATTCAATGAAAATGTATTTATTTTGGCAAAACCGCTGTGTAGTTTTTGATATAGGATGAAAATGTGTAGACTTTGCAAGATATTTGTTGTAAAAATGTCTATCGCACAAATCATGATTTCCATATTACACAACTCTCTGCTTATTCCGTAAATAAATGAACGTAGTTGAAAAATATGATTATTTTTTTGACGTGACAACGTCTAATAAATCGATGAACGCCGGCTGCACGCAAGAAAATGTGTCCCGTAACGCACATTGTCCCGTTACGCTGTGTCCCGTTACGCTCATTGTACGCTTGCGCCGCATCTATCTCTCTTCCACTCGATTGGAACAACCATCGATTTGACTTTTTCGAGGCATATTAAACTTGAAACACTCCCATTAGTTTTTCCTACTTTTCCTATCATCGTCCTATCCTTAACAGAATAACACAAATTGGAAGAAGTTAAATACAAAATCATTTCTTCGTTAAAGTAATAAACATATTTGAAATAATAAGTGCAAATAAAAGTAAATTTATGAATTTAATTGTAGATTTCATTTCACTCCTTCTTTGTATCCATACAAAATAGTGATAATTCAATAAAAATGATTCAATTTTATTCATAAAAGTATGCAATCATTTCATCAATGTTTTTTTATGACGTTGTCACGTTAAACTATCGTCCGTAAATCGACTTTACAGACAACCATTTTTTTTTTACTTCAAATATCATGGTGTATCATAACTAGGATGACAAAGCAAATTCCCCTTAATATTCAGCATTTACGAATCTTTTTCAACTATTCTTCTTTTTAGAACAATCATTAAATATTATTATAGGTTTGAATTTTTGTACAATTCTCTAAAAATGTTCTTCTCATTGGCTCTCAGCTCAAGTCAACAACCAGATGAGAATGCACGTTAACTGTAAATACTCAGCACCAATAAACGTACAGAGTTAACAAATCTCGTAAAATTCTACTTATGATATAAAAAAAATTTCAATTTTCATGGTAAAACTAATAAGTCTTTGGAGAGAACCAAAGAATACAATTGAATGGTTGCCCCATTTACATAGAGTCTTTTCCACATAGCAAAGTTCAGTCGTCTCTCCTTTTTATGTCACAATGCCTGCAATATATATATATATATCTGTATTCTTAAAAAAAAATTATTGCAAATAAAATAAACAATGTAACAATGTACCTTACGCTATAATGGTAGAATGTTTATTATTATTTTTTATTGAATTTTTTTTCTCGTATTCTTTTAAATATTTATAATGTTGTTTTTTAAAGAAATAGTATTTAATTAACCCAATATGTTAGTTTTTTTAATTTTATTGTGATTATTGTAGTTTAAGGGTTTTTTTGTAATCTTTTTTTTATTATTTTATAAATGTTTCGGTTCTCAATTTTATTTCCAGATGTATTAAACACTTTATTTTCTATTTGTTAAAAAGTGCAACATGAATTTTTGTTTGTTAAAAACGGCATTGCCTGATTAACTACATCCAAATCAGACTAATTATTATAGAGTTCTTAGATGAGCATTTATTAATATATATATTATTTTTATGGTATTGATTTAAAAATTTATGTACAGTACATCAAAGTCTGCGAATTCGTAAAAAAATTGGTTTTCTGTAAATTCGGTTTACGGACGATAGTTTAACGTGACGTCATAACAAAACATTGATGAAATGATTGCATATTATTATGAAAAAAAATTGAATCATTTTTATTTAACTATCACTATTTTGTATGTTTACAAAGAAGGAGTGAAATGAAATCTACAATTAAATTGATAAATTTACCTTTATTTGCAATCATTAATTCAAATATGTTTATTACTTTAACGAAAAGATTATTTTAACTATAACTTTTATACATGTTTGCTATTTAACTTCTTCCAATCTGTGTTATTCTGTTAGGATATAACTATGATAGGGAAAATAGGAAACGAATGGAAGTGTTTCAAGGATGATGTGAAGGAAAATGGCTTACCCATCACCAAAATGCAGTCAAAAAAAATATAGTTGCGCTAAGGACTCTGCAGCAATGCTAGGAGAAACGGGTTAGCAAAGAGCAATGAAAATGTTACATTGAAATGCATGAAAACAGAATTACGCCACGGACTCGGTCGCAATGCTGGGAGGTTTCAGGTTAGCAAAGAGCAATATAAAATGAGCGTAACGGGACACTTTTTCGTGCGTGCAGCCGGCGTTCATCGATTTATTAGACGTCACGTCAAAAAAATACAGTATTCATTGGATGCATGTACACACTTAATTTGATTTTTCCCTCTATCAGATGTTTTTCCAATATCACTTTCATTCAATGAAGTTCTCTGGGTAAGTATTTAATTTTCCGAAAAAAAAAAGGAAGGTTTGGAATTAAAGTTAAGTGATGACTCACGGTGGTGTAATGGGTGGTGGAAAGTGACGAGGGAGAGATAGCATCTGATGGGTTCGTCGGGAGTGGCGCAGCCGTGAATGATCATGAGGTCGGCTCAGAAGTGGGTGGGTGGGGGGGATGCGACACCCGAGGAAAGGTGAAGAATGGCCGGCGCCTCGCGCGGGACAGAAAGAAAAGCGCGAGGGTCCTCGATCAGTGTCAGGGAGACCTGCGCCGATACTGTTATCTGGGCGCCGGCGCTGCGATGGGGCCTACTCTTCCTCCACCTCCCCTTATTCGCTCATCGCACGATCCCAACAACACTACGGCCCTGGTGACGCGCGATCCATCACCAGCGGTGCCCCAGGGGCGAAGCGGGCTGGCCCTCCGTGGGCCGCGAACCACGTGGCTGACTCCGGGCAGTGTTGCCAGACAAGAGTATCCCCGAGTCTCCCGGACTTTTTCGGGAAGAATTTCCCAGGAAATAGTTTGTAATCCTACAAGAAAGGAATTTTATCTGTGCACAACACATGGCTATTTTCATCTTTGCATGTATGAAAGTACGTTTTTTTTTCGAGATTTATTATTTTTTTTATTTATTACAAAAATCAGCGTATAATTTTATTTTTTAAATGTTTCATTCAAATAGTATATTCAAATATATCCAGCGGCAGGAGTAGGATTGAGGATCGGGATTTTCGGAAGCCATCACGGATTATGACGTCACAGCGTAATTTGAGTAAAATTTTATACTAAATAAAAAAATATTTATACAAAATTTTAGTAAAAATTAACTAAATACGCACCTATGTCATAGAGCTCAGGGTCCTCGGTACGAACGCTGTGTGAACAAAATAACAATGGCAAAGGATCCTTCCTCTACAGAGGCCACCGACAGAATGACCTCCCACCACTAAAACCAATGTATATACTACAGCAGCTAGTATGATATCACAGACAGGTGGAGAAATCTGTTGGCAAGAATAAGAACTACTTGCAAGAAGGTTTTTGTTTGAGATAATTCCCGCTAATGAAATAATAAAAAATTATATTTACGTAAGAGTTCCAATTTAAAAATCTTAGTAATTATCTGCTATTAGTCACATAAGGTAATATTGAAACGGGTTCGATGCCTGAGGCATTATCGAAAGGAAAAAAGCTGTAGATATGGCAGCAAGAAGTGTACTTTGAAAAAAAAAAATGCTAAGCGTTATTAGAGGATAGATTATATTTTGGGTCCTTGCCAAGAACCATTTAGTTGCAGCCAGTGTCATAAATACTTTGGTCGAAAATTTTTCTTGAATAAACATCGTAAGACTTGTATTACGTTCCCGACTAAATATAACAAGAATGGCTTTATAACACAAAATAAGTTGAATGAAAGAAAAATATTAGACCACTATAATCACGAGGTATGTAAGAAAGCTAATGCTAAAAATACCATTCCAATAAATCGCTTGTGATATAAAATTTAAAACTAACGAAGAAAGTACAATTTTTATGGGAAATGAAAGATAATTAAACTTAATCTTAGTTGCCTCCATCGAACCGTAAACAACAAAGAATGACCTTTAGTTAACAAGTTCAAAAACAGTGCTGAAACTCCTGAAGCCCACATTATCGTAGGCTGTCATGACACATCTGAGGCTAACACGATCGAAGACTGTGATGAATTTCCTGAAGCTCACAAGATCGAAGACTGTGATGAAACGCTGAGACAAAAACATTGGAAACAATGCGTTAAAACAAATTATTCTGATCAATCTATGACGATAGTAACCTTGAGACTAATGTTAAAACGGAAGACGTCAGTGATCTCAAAAAATATTAAAAATAAACGCATAAGGAAGATGCCAGCATCAGAAAATATTGATTACACGACATAGGAAGTTGGTGTTTTTGCTTAGGGTAGCATTATTCGCACATCAACAAACTGGCCACCATGCACAAAGAACTGATTGAATTTGACTACATACAATAACAACTTATTTACTTATATTTGTATGCAATTGAAAATAAATTATATTTTGGTTACTAAAAATGATTATTTATTTCTCATAATCTGATTTCTAGCTAAGACTGAGTTCTCATTATAAAACCTCATACTTAAAGATGTAAAAATCTTCAACGATGATTAACAAAGTGAAGAGTAATAATCAAGTAATTCCATTAATCGGAGCAAATTCGATCAAAATTCAATTTAAATCAGTTGGAGCAGTTGGAGCAATAGGAACAAATGGATCATTGGAACAGTTGTAGCTTTAGAGCATTTGGAGCTTTGGAGCACTTGGAGCTGTTGGATCTTTAGAGCAGTTGGAGCTTTGGAGTACTAGGATCATTTGGAGCTTTTGGAGCTTTGCAACATTGTAACAATTTGAGCTGTTGGAGCACTTGGAGAAATATGAGTTTGAAACATTTGGAGCTTTGGAGCATTTGAGGTATTGGAGGTCTTTGAACTGTAAGAGCTTTGGAGCAATTGGAGCTTTGGAGAACTTAGAGCAATTGGAGGTTTAGAGTTATTGGAGCCTTATAGCACTTTGAGCATTTGAAACCTTGGAGAATTTGGAGATGTTGTAGCACTTGGAGCTGTGGGAATATTTGGAGCTTTGGATCATTTGGTGTTGTTGAAGCACTTCGAGCAGTTGTAACATTGGAATATTTGGCGCATTGAAGTATTTGGAGCTTTGGAGCATTTTAAACTTTGAAGCATTTGAAGCTTTGCTGTGTTTAGAGCTGTTGGAACACATGGAGTTATTGGAGCACTTAAGCATTTGGATTTTGGGGGCATTGGAGCTTTTGAGCAGTTGGAACTGTTAGAGAGTTTGAGCATTTGGAGCACTTTCGTCCTTTCCAGTGATTGGGCAACATCAATTCTTTAGTCTTGTCATGATAAGTCTTGAGGTTTGGAGACGTCTCTTCTATGTGTTTAACATCTTACATTAAATATTTGAAATGTATGCTAATTATCAAAAAAAGGTATCTTGGCTACTGACCACATGAGCCTGACCACAAAAAGGACATGTCTTGAAATATCGGGTAAAAATTAAATCACTATGGCGGAGGCATCATCTTTCAGATGACATACGTACTGTGTGAAACTAGCGCTACTGATATTGAGTATTGAAAAAAAGATGGCTCAGTGCACCTTGACAGACTACATGTGTGCTACTTGAAAATAGCGCTCCTGGTATCACGTCCTGAAAATAAAGATCGCAGCCTCTTGTAGACAAAACTGCCATAATACGTACATTAGTATTAGTGGTGGGAGGTCAGTCTGTCGGTGGTCTCCATGGAGGAAGGATTCATTGTCATTTGTATGTTGTCCTCGGCGAGTTCGAACCGAGGACTATGAGCTCCATGAAGTTAGTGCGTTTTTAAACTAAAACTTAATTTAAATTTTTTTGAAATATTTTTTTTATATGTTTTAAAATTATTCCCCATTTTGTAGCATAATAATTACAAATTTTCAAGATGACGGTCCTAACGGTAATTGAAAAGGCTACATCTTGCTAAATGGTAGATGGAATGTCTAATTTAAAATGGTGGAATCCAATATGGCGGATACAAGATGGCGGATCCGAGATGATGAAGACCTGATGGCTGTTGGGGTCAAGGTCAAGGTCAAAGGTCAATTTCAAGGTAATCCAAGACACCCGTCGTGAAGTAACAAACCAATATGGCGGCTGCCATCCCAATCCTCACTCCTACTCCTGCTCCCGGTAATACTTGATATACTATTCATTTAAGTATAACAATATTTTAACCATTAAAAATATTGACTTATTTTCAATGATTTGACTTCATTTTGTTTTATTATATTTATAAAAATGTGCTGTTAATACTGGAAAGCTATTCATGGTACGGTTTATGAATAAGATTAACTATTTGAGGTACTGGGACATTACAAGGCATAAATTCCCGGGTAATATCGAAATCCAGTATTAGTGCGAACGCTATTTTGTAGTTTTATTGTTGTTTTTATGTAAATGTACAAATTTACATTTATCTGTAATTTTGTATTTATATTTCTGTTCCACTTACAAAAAACAATTTAGAGCGTACATACCTACATAAATCATTAGTTTTTGAGTTGACATTTTTATACAACCACCGGCGTATATACGAAGGTTGCCAGGAAATTAAAAGTCCTTCGCTAATGACTCATGTTGGTTAACCCCACAACAAAAACCCTCGGCTTTTTTTTGGGAAGGGGGCGCTAAGAATATAACTTATTTCCTCCTATGTATACAAATAGTGCTCTCTTATTCAATTATAAAATGTGTGTGTTTTTGTAAATAATTTTAAAATTTATTAGTTAAATTATTTTCCATAGTTAAAAGATTCGTATTCTATATGGTCTTAGAATTTGCTTCTGTCACATGGAAACAAAACGAAAGCAAAAACTAAGAAGATTCAATAAAATTTATCATTCTTTTCCCAGGTAAATTAATTAGAAAATGTTTTGTCTTTACTTGTGAAATATATTTGATTTGTAGTAACTAAACAAATCATGCCGTGTAAACAAAACAGAACTCACTTTTTAAATTAAATTAATTTTATTATAATTTTTGTGAGAGACAATGTTCTGGTTACCAAAATAAACAAATTCTGCTACGTAGTGTCACATATATAATGTAAGTACCTATGTTCATTTACCAGATGAGTGGTACTTCTGGTAACACTAGACTGAAACCATTCCAAAGTAAGGTTTTGATGAGCTATTTTTTTTTCGCTAATGTGGCGATAAACTCGTGCATAGGATGGTATGTACTTCGTCAGTCTACTATCCACTGACACAGAGCTACTGGAGTGAACCACACTTTGTTCCTTCCAAGGTACAAGCGTAGATGAACATCTCCAGTAAAATACTTCATAGCCTTTGGCCATAGTCAATTCACTATGTTTTGCGACATAAAAATATTTCCAATTGCATTTTCAATGTTTTAATTATACCTTTGTGGCCATAAACTCCGAATATACCTTTCAAGTGTTAGAACAGGCACTTCATATAGTTTAAGGTAAAGTTTACAAGGTTAGTTTTATCTAGTATTGTTAAGCGTAATAGTTTGACAGTAAGAATAAATTTTGATTTATTTATTTATTTATCGTACTGGCCATTTTGTTAGGGATATCAACTGCTTGACAAAGAGGTCCTTAAAGACGGAAACACAAAACAACACTAAGCAAAGAAATTGGGAAAAGGAAAAGCCATATCATCTAGTAAGGAAGCATTTTCTTGGAGTGACGTGGGAAATATATCAAACAAATGAAAGCAGTAAGGTTGAATCGGGAAACAAATTAATCTATACAACTGAAGATTTTGATGATATTAACAAATTTGTTTAGTGTTATAATGGGTTTGTAAAGTATTTGCTTTAATATGAAAAAAATTAGATTTCCCTCTAAGGTTTTAACGACATATTAAAATTGAAAAATTAATAAATAATAAAACCCTTTAAAGTAAATAATTTATAAATTATATATAGTGAGAAAAAAAATTCTAATCTAATCCTTAATAACCATTGGCAGCTGAACAGCAAAGTTTTGGTAGTAACAGATTGGCAGCTTTTCAAAAGTATCTTATAGTGGTATAAATCCAAATATGCAAATTTTATTATAATTTAATTCAGAAACGTAGATTATTGGCCTAGAATTTTATTTTCCTAGAACTGTTATTATGTATTTGCATGCTGTAAGTGTTACACACAAATGTAATTGATATTTAATGTGTCTTAACTTTTATAACTTAATTTCCTGCCGATGACTACACTAAATATTTTTTTTGCGTTCACAAACAACTTTAAAAAAAGTTATTTTTTATGAAAAATGTATTTTTTAACTAAATTCGTAAAATTTGGCTAAACAGTGTTTTTTATCGCTCATCTTTTGAAGCTGGTGACCTCAATGAAGTATCTCCGTTGGTAGAACAGCAATGTGTAGGTTGGCAGCCCTTCCGCAGGTGACCCGCCCGGGGGAGTTTCGCCCGGCGGTGTTGGCGACACTGCGGAGGAAGCGCGGGTCTCCTCGGGCCACGCCGCCATCACTCATGCCAGCCGGCGCGGGAGGCGAGAGCTTAAGGCCGAAGCTCAGGGAGAGGGTTTATTGGGTCTCATCAAGATAAATCGAGCCGGTAATTGGATAAAGCATACACTTGCCCCCCTCCCCACCGCCCCTCTGACCCTTGGGCGAGCAGGGTTATTTCCTCTGAGAAATGTAGCCTGACCGAAGCAGTGCAGTGGACACCGGGCGGGTTATTGGAAGACTTTCTGGGTCAGTTAGGAGGGCGGATGGGGCCTCGGGTTTAATGGCAGAGCGGAATACGTTTCTGCGCGCCAGGAAACAACGTCATAAGCACCTCTGGAGGAAGAGCTCCACAGACCACTGCCAGCGTTCTGAACAACAAGCTACGAGTTCGGAAGAAAACGCGTCAGTCGGTGTTTAGCATTAAAAAAAAAAAAAAGTTAGCTTTCAAGAAAAATGTTGAGAAAACATTTGCATAATTATTTGGTCGTCATGCACGCATGTATCTCACTACAGACAGTTCAGATGTGACCTATAACGTAAAAAAATAACAAAAACCTTGGGTGTTAAGGCCTTTTTGTTATAAGAGAAAGTGGGATATTAAGTTTGTATATTTATAACGTATTTCATCATTATTTTATAAATTAGTATGGTTTTCATTAAACCTATTCAATATCTGTGGAAGTATTAGTTATAACTCCATTGATATTTGTTTTAAAACGTTTCCGAAATATATTTTTTAACGTAGAAAATACAAATACAACACTCTTTTACTTGTATACATATGCTTTTTAATGAGTTTTAACGCATAGGCATTATTCTAATTTTTATAGAGAATTTTTTTAATGCAGTATGGCTCATTCTGTAAAATTTGGAATTTTGCATGAGAAAAAAGAAGTATTTGGTAAAAACCGTTAATTATTTAAAATAAAATTTTGACTGGATAATCTAAGTTCCTTTATTTCTTATAGGAACTAATATATGCAATTATTTAGTATCCATCAAAATGAAAAATCGTTACTTTATTTGGAAAAAAAACTCATTTCTGTGAAATAAAATTATTTAAAGTATAGAGATAAAAAAATAACATACACAATGCCACTAACATAAGAATTCATAAGTTAAAATTTGTCTAAATGAGCTACAATGTACAGTATTTCGTGAATATTTTTGTGGTAGAAAAAAAATACTAAAACTTTTAATTTTTTTTCTTCCAGCTTTAACTATAGTTGTAAGCATTAAAATATACATTTTCTCTCAAATAGAAGCAATTAAGCCTTTTGAAGAACTCGTCAAACGTTCAAAAGTAATATTATTAACAAATTTTTACAAAACCGAAACCAACAATTTCTAGCAGTAAACTAATGTTGCCAATATTATTATTATTTGACACATATGCAACGTGAGTCATCTAAATACGGCTTGAAATAATGATAAATTAAAAATAACTTACTAATTTAAAAAACACACACTTAGGAAACATAAGCTAAAACAATCAAAAGTACTGTGTAAGTTATTGTACAATTTAATATAATATATATTTTTTTCTTGAAGATATCTTCCCATGGATGATCCTGCTGAGACATTCTTGCAATTTTAAAAATTTTATTTTTCAGTTCACAAAAAACGCTGGTTTGAGATTTCCCAGGGGTCTTCGTACATTTACGGCTATCTTTGTAAACTAACGGACATCTGAGTTTAATTACTTTGAATATGAATCCAAAATAATATTCTTGGTTCTTTAAAAAACATTCAAAATCTGGTTAAGTCTTCAGCAAGATCAATATTATTTTGTTCTCTTGTGTGTTATCTTTGTTCGGTAACGAAACATACAACACAGGAATTGAAATATGGCGTAGTTTATACGAAATTTGATTATTTGAAATTACGAAAAACTTTTTCTTTATTTCAGTTAAATATTTCGTTGAAATATCCGTAAATTTACTGAAATTTCTAACAGTGTGCGTTCTGTGGGATGCACTTTGCAACATGAGTCCTGGTAATTAAGTTAAGTATTCTTTTGTAGCATCTCTATAGACCGTCCACTCTTAGATTGCAGTACATGGTTTATGGTGCGCGATTTTGCCAAATATCTAACAGATAACGAATTTCAGGAGATATGATTCTTTGGAATAATGGTTGCCCAAGAAGCATTTTAAGATCTCATATCGTAACTTATATATTTTTTCTATCACTCTTATAAAATTGTAATAATTTTCCAATACTTTTTTACTTTAACTTACAACAAGAAACCGTGCCCACACATTTATTGGTATGAATTCATACGATAAAAATGAAGTGAACTAAATAAATAAATTAAAAATAACACAAAATTTTTAATCACTATCACTACCGCTGACCAAAGTTGACCAAAGATTCCTTATTTTCATTGTTTACACTCATGTTCTTTTAAAAATTACTCAAATTCTTTCAACACAATATTGCGCTCCCTATCTCTTAGCCAACCAATATAGATTTTTTTCGGGTTCCATCTTCCATAGTTTACATTTATGTAATTCACAACAAGGCAGAAAATAATATTACATAACTACACGGCACTGACTGGCAGGCTGGTTACCAGAAATTCGTGTCGGAGGAATTAGCTGCAATAAGATAGCCTTTATCTTTGAAATCACTTGCAGGAAAGAACCCCACTTCTGCAAACACACGGCCATGTTTCCTCTTACTACAGCATTTTGGAAGTGAGCCTCTATTAAGTACAGCGCGCTCTTGCGCTGATAATTCACGTCTTCACAGCTATGGACACACCAACTGTAGGAGCATTTGAGATGGTGTTGCTCTTAAAAACAAATTACATTCATTGTGAACATTTTTCCCGCTTGGGATCCCCATCTATCTTTAATGGTAAAAACATTTTCCACATATCCAATTTTTTATGTGTCAGTTTAATGAAAAAAAAACACCTATAGGATAAATTTTTACGTGATACACTTTGGAATACTTCATAACCGTTCCCAGTGAGAAAATTAGATTTTTTAAAATTTTTTTCGGCCCATTAAATTGCCATCAGGTAAGCAATATACATATCGCCCGATGCGTATTTCGCTACTATGCAATATTCAAAAACATATTGTCCAATAAATACAATTTCAATGGCAACATCGCGTGCACAAACAAGGACAGCGCTAACGGTGGTAGGCGTGAGTTGGAAAGAGAGGGAAAGCGCCCATTTTCTACCACACTGCAGTCTACGTGTGGTATTCTCTATGGTACTGATATTATGGTACCTTGCTATAAAAGTGACTAGAAAAATAAGAAGTGGAATACTGTTAGATCAGGTGAAGTCGGGACCATGCAACCAAACGACTGCACAGTAACTATTGCGCAGCTGCCGTCGATACTCGTGCCGTGAGCACTATGTAGTGTCCAGTGTTGCAGGAGTTAAGTGTTGTAGATATTAAGCGGGGCAATACGAGCCAAACTTAGAGTCTTAAAGCTTGCTGAATTACAGAAAAGTCGTGACAGTGACTACGAGTCTCCAATCATAAAAATAAAATGGGATCTTAAACCCCAAAAGCTAAGTGAAAATTCTCATTTGTGTAACATAAAATTTTTTTGTTTGTGTATGACTACAATACATTTATTTATATATTTTAAGATGTTTTTTTAAAATTCTGAATGCCAAAATTATTTTTATTCAAGAATTAACAATGAACATATGTTAAAAGGCAATTTTGTTAAGCCAACATAGTTCGTCCAGAAACATATATATATATATATATACATATATACATATATATATTTATTTATATATATAAATGAACCTTTAACTGCCTATGTACAGTTATATTAGTAAATATAAAATTTAGTAAAAGACAAACCAACCTGAATCTGAGTGCGATGACTAGGCGCAACTTTATGTTAAACAAATTAACTGCTGTTTAACGGAAGCTGCTCATGTATCTACAAGGATTTTGCCTAGACCATTAGCCAAAATCCAACCTGTTGACGAATCCTTTGATGCTTAAGTTGGCTTCGTTCTACTTTACCCTGTCAATACAACTTCGCTTAATTTTGCTCATGCTTGTCCACGAAATTTTGTTGCAGTACATGATAGCTACGAGTTTCTGCATATCTGTTACTGAGGTAGTCAAAGACCGCTCTATCAAAATAAGCTGTAGCCTAGAGAAACGCGCCTGAAAAGACTGCAAGCACTTCTCGCCCAAGAAACAACAGGTGCTTCTCGCCCAAGAGATAGGAACTTTCAGGATCCCGCATGTCGCCGTCACTTGTACTTCGCCAGCGCCAAATTGCAAAACACAGAAAATAAATTTATGTATATTTAAACAAATATT
Organism: Bacillus rossius redtenbacheri; assembly: GCF_032445375.1. Taxonomy (NCBI): domain Eukaryota; kingdom Metazoa; phylum Arthropoda; class Insecta; order Phasmatodea; family Bacillidae; genus Bacillus; species Bacillus rossius. Next base: position 8,652,404 of record NW_026962012.1, on the reverse strand, counting down.
CCTATGGAAACCAGTTGCAAAAAATACATTTCTAGAACTCCATTAAAAAATTGAAAATATGTACGACACACTGCTAGGTTTTATTCCCCATATATTATACTAGCTGCCCGACCCGACTTCGCACAGCTATACTAATGGAAAAAATTAAGCCACATCTCCCATTTACAGTAATGGTAAATTTAAAAAATTCAGTGAAAATGTATGACAATGCTGTATAATGTACCGGAGAGAAAATGAATAGCACCGATGGTTTCCCGACTCGTGCACGCAACGTACAACTGATGTACCCGTACTTCGCTATGGCAGTCTACAGGCAGATCACTCTTGCGCCGCTCATTATTCATGCCCCTCCTTGTGGGTACGCCACTGCCGCGCAATGCCCGTTGCCATGGAGACGCAGAAGGCATGAACAATGCAAAATCCTGTTTTCATGCAGACAAAGTACTCACTTTTGCCTGGTTTTAACCACCCATGGGATCAAATTTTTGGAAAATGTCATCCTGCGTAACATAAGGAACATTACTGTGAAGTTTCAAGTCTATAAAATATATATAATTGAAAAAAGGCCAATTTTTGATATTTAAAGTACCCGCAAAAATTCAACGGTGATGAGGACTGCACTAACAAAGAAATAGTCGTTGCCAAAGATACGAATGAAGCATCAACAAAGCAACAGCCGTTGCCATGGTGATTTCCTACCAAAAACTGGAAATTTTGATATATTACGCCCCCGAAACTCCCCTTGGGATCGTATTTCCGCAGAATCCGTTCTTAGTGAGCGTCTACATCACAAAATGAGTAACTATGCTAAATTTCAAGTCAAATTTCTAGCGCCTGCGGCATTGTCAACACACACTTCGTACGTGTACTGCATGTTGTATCTAACCCCCTCCAACGCATTTGATTGTAAATTGAACTTTTAGTAAGGATCCCTAATGTTATTGATTATATAATATAGCCTATAGACTTCCTCGATAAATTTACTATCCAACACTGAAAGAATTATTTAAATTGGACCAGTGGTTCCTGAGATGAGCGCGTTCAAACAAACAAACTAACAAACTCTTCAGTTTTATAATATTAGTATAGATACGTTTTTAGAGCCTATTTCTTACGAAAATAAGCGCATTATTTTAATTTTTGTTTCATTGATGTTTCATTCACAATAATGTTTTCAAACCACGGAAAAGATAATGTCATATTCAAATATTTGTCTTTATTTTGTTTTTATCATGCTTATTAATGCGTGCAGTTAATGCTGGAAAGCTGTTCAGGGGACAATTAACAGATAACCTTAACTATTGGAAAAACTGGGATAACACATACGTAGCATAAATTCTCGGGTAAGAATCCTAACCCAGCATTATTGCAAACCCTATTTTTGTAACGATACAGTTGTTTTCATGTAAGTGAAAATTTTACAAATATCTGTAATTTTACATGAATATTTCCATTCCGTTTACAAAAAAAATACAGTGTACAGAAAGAGTTGCTGAAATGTTGCTTAACTACGCATAATGACGGGTTTCGGTACGAAATATAAAAATATCGTCGTTAACTTCAATCAACACGACGGTCCTTCAAAACGGCTTCCTTTGTCTCAACACAACACTTAACGCAGTTTTTCGGGTATCCTGAAACCATAGCGCAGACCATCAAGAAGAAAATTAGTGACAACACGAAGTTTTTCCACGGAAAACTGCGTGATGGCCAATGCCTTCCCTGTGCCTGTACCGTGCCTAAGATGTCTGGCTGGAGCAGTTCATGGCCTTGCCAGCTTTCTTCGTTCACTGCAAGTTTTGTAAATGGAACGGAAATATTCATTTAAAATTATAGATATTTGTAAAGTTTAACATATACGTGAAAATTACTGTATCACTACAAAAAAGTTTTCGTAGTAATACTGGGTTCGGCTTCTTACGCGGGCATTTATGTTCTGTGTTTTCCCAGTATCTCCAATGGTTAAAGTTATTTGTAAACTGTTCCCTGACTATCTTCGCAGTATTAACTGCTCACATAATAAGCAGTACCTGGGCGACCAAGCTTCGCTCGGAGTTTTTTTTTGTTGTAAAATCGTGGTTTTTCAGAGAAGACACATGCCTATTTAGATAAACTTGAATATAAAAACGTTAATAAAATATGAATTTTTCATCCAAACCGTTAGAGTCGTTTCCGAGATACAAGAGATGTAGGCATTTTATTTTATTTAAAAAAAATTAAGTATGAATTTATTTATACCAGCAATTTTAAATGTAATGTTTTTTTGCAGCTCACCTATTAGAATTAACCTAAATAGACAATATATGTCCAATGTACATATGTGAATATTTTACAATCCTCTCTATACCTACATGATAAATGCACAGCTATATTACGGTTTTTATTCATTTTCACTTCACAGTTATCAATAATTATAAGTTTTGAACTCAACCAAATACATGTTGCAGGTTTTTCAAGGATTTTAATCTGTTAAGAGTACTTTTAATGTACTGGGTCACTTCACTCGGGAAAGTGCATATACAACATGCCTTGCATAAAACCTGATAATCTTAAATCCACTCCAAAAATATTTAAATGTTCGGCCTTGATATTTGTGAACTGTCATTGCAAATGCAGATTTTACCGGGAATTGGTGTAGCTGCATGGTAAATCCCAGTTGACCTTTTGATGAGTTAAGGATGATTCTAAGTGTATGTATTTCTTTTCCGGATTGTTCACGAGTAACGAGTTTTGCCTTTGAATAAAGTTAAACGTTTTTCTCAAAGCTTTCCTAACCATTTTGAAGTGCACGCATTGACAAATAAATACTACACACATATAACCAAAGAAAAACTTAGCTAACACGACACTTTGATTGCTTAACGCAATTACACGATAAAATTGTACTGCTATTGGATGCTAGTGCCATCTGTAGTTGTGTAGCAAGTTTAAATCTAATAATGTAATGTAGTGCCTTCTGTTTTTGAGTAACTCGTTTAAAAACAACAATTTGAGTTGAGTAGCTTTTTTAAAAGCTAACAACTGAAGGCGCTGACGAGCTATAAATCAACGTTTGGAGAAACATTATTTTATGTTTAAAATCGCGTTTTTCTATGGAAGCATAGATAAACTTGAAAAGTAAAACTTTATCAAACTACAAATTTTCATCCAAATCTTTAGAGCCGTTTCCGATATACCAATGTGTGTATGTGTATATTTATATACATTAATTTCTCGTTTAATAGTATTGAATGATACAACAAAATAATATCCAACTGTACAGTATTCATTAATATTTTTCATGGTTAAAACATATTGTGCTTCAATGAAACATCAATTAAAATGTAAAATAATGCATGAATTTGTGTAAAAAGTAATCAGTATCATTTCGAAAAACCTCTTTTATAAACGCAAAAATAACTATATCAATTTGTTTTACAATGTTACAATATCTTTCTTGTATCGTAACAAACTATTTGTTGTCAAATGTTTTCTAAAGCAATTTTTTTTTGTAAAAGTACAGAAATGTTTTTCTGTGTTCATAGCTGAATCATTTTTCACTAAATAAATGACTTACTTGCATTTCGCACGAGTTGATGGAATTCAACCTTATGGTTCATGCTGTACAAGGAACCTTTCAATGCTATTATTGCTATAAGCTTTAAACACGAAGCTACTTTACCCACCAGTAAGGCCCCAGTGCTGCATGATGTATAACAAAGGGCAATACATTGTTGGTAGTGTGATCTCTGCAATTCTGTGCTTCTGAATTCGGAGTTTATTTTTATTATTATTTATTATAAGTCTATGGAGTGGGTATTCTAAAGTTGAAGACAATTGGCTAAACCGTAGCTCTACTATGACTAATGTTTAGAGACCGGAAAAATTCGCGGTTTCGGCCTTCAGGATAGACTACACATTCTCCTGTAAACTTAGGAAAATAACGGAAGTTCATTGGCTGCCGACTTGTAAGTCGTCTCAGCAAGTTTGTCTGTGATTCAATATTTCTTTGGTTGAGGGTTTATAATTGGTTGAGATTATTCAAGATGAACAGTAAGCCAATAGCAAAATCATCTAAAAGGCATATGTGTTTGAATTATAGTCTATCGCCGAATGAATCTGCGAATTTTTCCGGTCTCTACCAATGTTAGAAGTTGGTTTAATAGTGTGAAAGGAACGCGTTAGGAAGAATTGCACAAATGCCAACATGAAGTAAGTATCGTTTAACAAAGATGTTATGAACGTTTCAGCAAGGAAGTTGCGTTAAAACTCATTACAACCAAAACAATATTTTGTTTTATAAAATTGAGAACATGTTTGTGGACTTTCTCATTTGTATTCAATCACTAACGATGTAAATATTGCACCCCTTCCTCCCCACCCCTACCTAAACTTCGTAATTCCATGCTTACATCTCCCACAGTTTCCAGAAAGCCATTCTAAGTCTCCTCTTATTTAACAGTCATCCGGTCTTGTTATTTATTTCACTTTTTTGATCAAACAATAAGTCAGTTATGACACTAACATTAATTTTATCTTCTTATAGATCTGCGTAGACCAACATACGTGTTTAAATTTAAAACAATCTTCTTAAAGAATAAATCGATTCCGCGAAACGCATTTTGTAAATGGATGAAACGGAGTAGTAAGTGCGACTGATTGCCCTGCCCACAAGTGACGTAACTGCATTTCCAAGTCAGCTAAACTTTGGGCGAGGAGCTATGGGGTGAATGCCATGATGTCGTGATTGGATGAGAGGGAATGTTATCTGGAGACATCTCAGCAAAATTTATCACAGTTCAAAATTTTTTCAGTCCTGTTTCGAGACTATCTATGAGACTCAAACAGGTTTTTTCCCCCCAACATTTCAAACTTTAATGATTATAAAAAAGAGTTTAGATAAGTTCTAATGCGTCACTGAAGTACTTTTGAAGGTTAAGGGTGCCGTCTGCCCGGGCACACACACAGTGTGCAGAGAGCTTCAGGAAAAACAACTCAACTACTCAAGATATTCGAGTGGGGTTTTGCTTAGGAAAAGCATTTAAGATTTCGCTAAGGGCCAAAAAGTACTGTTGATTTCGGATTAAGTTTTTAAACTGTATTTTTTAGAAGTGTTAAAATGGCTAAAAAGCGCGTTTTCAGAGTAAATTTTAGGCGTAAAACATCCGGTACAGATTCTTGAAAGCACTTAAGGGCCTTGCATAACACCTTTATTCTTCATTTTTCCGCCATAGAATGTTACCGTCACTGCTCAAATTTCACAGTTATCCTGCAACGACGAGAAGACTCCTCGCCAGTTCAGAGCTTTGCTCTTAGAGGCGATAACGTGTTAGAAATACCAGCGAGCGTCGCACTTATCATCCCGCCTCACTAACACACATACACACACCGACCAGATGGCCCCCTTAAATGTTAGTGAAATAAATAATATATACCGGAAAATTTTCAAAACTAAACATCACTAAAAAATTTAACAAAATATATATTTGAGTGATACTTTAAATTTCGTGCATTAATGTGAAGAACTATTACAATTTACAGCGATTGCATTTTGAGTTTCATTACAAACTATAATAATACTATTTCCGGATATAACACACTTGCATGATTGTAGATTTTGCACTGAATTACCAACATACTTTAATTAGAAAGCATGTTGAATACGCGGGCACGGTGTTTGTTATGTAAGAGCAGATGAGTATATTCGTCAGGATAATTGGAGAGAGATGGGTTGATTTTAAGATATTATTGAAAGCACTGTTGTAAAAGAATGGGGTGCATGGAGGAGACGGGGCATATAGTACACTCTTACACGAGAGAGGTGCTCGCCCGAGCCAAAAGCCCCCCCCCCCCCCCCATTCCCCCAGGCAAGGCGCGTTTCACCTCGCTGACGGCGGAGCGCTCTATGAGCCGTGACATTAACTACACACATCCACCGCGTCAGCCTTACGACGGGAGTCGAGTTAATCCGGAGGACCCAGGGTGAAGGCAAAACAATGGCCCGCAGCCGAGTGCGCAGAATTTATTTACAAGAAGGAGAAAACTAATAATTATGCAAATTAATTTTGGCCAGCAAAGATATTCTCGAGACAAGACAACATAAGAGTTAAGTACTATAAAAGAAACTCACTATGCAAAGAACCTTTGTTTATCATAGACTGAAAATTATTCCTTTACCAATTTTACTTTTTTACCTATATCGTATATTTTAGACTATTAAAAAAATGGGATACATGTAATTGTTATTGAATTAAATATTTGATGTGTAATATCTTAACTCTAGGTATACGGCATTCGGTGGGAGTAATTTCGTGAATGGAACGGAAGTCAAGGAACGGAAATATGAAACAACCACGGCGCTACCATCTGTGGCGGAAGGCGCGAACCAAAGTTCACAAAGACCAAGGAAAACTTTATAACTTTAACTGCTGAATGAATTCTAACAGCATAGGCAGTATTAAAAAATATATTTATTTATGGAAAATCAGGTCCAAAGCTGCGGTATAGAATTTTTCAAGCGTTTTTCGCTTTTTTCGGAGCGGATTCATTATATAGTTTGTTTAACATTTCGCTTTGCAAATAGAAAGATTCTATAGTTAACGTAATTGCTCCGGCAACGAGTTCACTATGTGTGATTCGCGTGCACGCACCAAAGTTCACAAACACAAAGGGAAACGTTATGGCATTAACGGTTTAATCAATTTTAACAGGATGGGCAGTATTTCATTAAAATTCGTTGTCAATAATGAGGCCCAACCTTGGGTTTTAGTATTTATTTTGAATCTTTTTCGCTTTCATAGGAGCTATTTCAATATAGATTTCAAATTTCTCTATGCGAATCGAATGATTCGTTAATCGACGCACTGCTCAGGCAGCGAATTCTAGGAGCTGATGGGGAAACTACGTGTTATTCGCGTCAAGAAATGCAGTAGAAAAATTAATTGCGTATATTTATCACGCTCGGCATTAGTTAAAAGAATTCCACGTTAAATTTCGTGTCAAATTTTCGTATTATAAGTGTGTTAGTAACGTGAAAACGCATGATTTTGCTCGTTACCGTAGTTAGGTGTTACACATCTCTGGCGAGTACTGAAAAATGGACTCATTTCCTAAAATGTGAATTGCATTCCTAAATTATGTACTTTGGAATTGAAAAATCTTTACTGAGGGGGTAACAATTTTCGAGCGTTACGAAAATTCTGATCGAATGAGGGGAAATAGCTGGGTATGTGGTGGGGGAACCGGGAAAGGATAGGAATAGTTATGTATGTGGTGGGGGAACCGGGAGAGGATAGGAATAGTTATGTATGAGGTGGGGGAACCGGGAGAGGATAGGAATATATAGGTATGTGGTGGGGGAACCGGGAGAGGATAGGAATAGTTATGTATGTGGTGGGGGAACCGGGAGAGGATAGGAATAGTTATGTATGTGGTGGGGGAACCGGGAGAGGATAGGAATAGTTATGTATGTGGTGGGGGAACCGGGAGAAGATACGAATAGCTAGGTATGTGGTGGGGAAACCGGGAGAGGATAGGAATAGCTAGGTATGTGATAGGGGAACCGGGAAAGGATAGGAATAGCTAGGTTTGTGGTGGGGGAACCGGGAGAGAAGGTAAATAGTTGGATGGGGGAACAGATAGAGGAGACGTCAAGGAATGGTAGAAATGACGCAGCATACTTGCGCTCTTACGATCTTGCTCTCTTGCGCTCTTGCGCTCTTGCTCTCTTGCTCTCTTGCGCCTTTGCGCTCTTAAGGCGGGCGCGTCCACACCACACGCGTTGCGCTGTAACGAGCAGCCCCACACAGAGCAGAACCGCACGGAAGCGCGCAGAGCAGCGCCGAACAGAGCCTGCAGTTCGCGGGTGATCGTAGATGTTCCAATGAGAGCGCGTGTCGGAAGATGGAATATGGAAAGGCTACAAATTGCAAGTGCGGCATTTATAGTTATTCACCATCATGTGGTGAGGAAGGGAAAGGAAATGCGCAGAAAACGTCGGTATTGGCAGACCCCATTAGTAGTATAGGAATATATTTTCTGGGACAGGATTCAGGTTGCGGAGCTGTGTGTCCTTTCCGCCATCTTGGATTTTGACGTCACGGCGGCCATCTTGGACGATCGTAACGGGACACAGCGTAACGGGACACAGCGTAACGGGACATAACGTAACGGGACAAGTAGATCACGGCAGCCATCTTGGATCCGCCATCTTTGATCCGTCATTTTGGATGACGTCATTTTGTTTTCTAGAAAATTACGGCATTGTGTTGTCCGCCATATTGGATGATGACGTCACCGTTGCAATTTCCGTTACGGCCGCCATCTTTAACTTTTTTATTTATTATCCGATTTTAATGAATTTTTTTTTTAAATTATAAAAAAATTTAAATAATATAAATTTAATAAAATATTTATAAAAAACATACTTTTTAGACACGGAGTTCGGAGTCCTCGGTTCGAACCCGACGAGGTCAAAAAAAATTAAAAATGGCTACCGATCCTTCCCTCACAGTGGACGCAGGCAGACTGACCCCCACCACTTATGTCAAAGTATACATATCTTCACCTAGTATGACGTCATGTCCGCCATCTTGAAATTTGGACGCCATCTTGAAAATCTTTATTTATTATCCGATTTTAATGAAAAAAATTCCAAATTTCATTAAAAAAATTAATGTATTTGAATTCTGTTTGATTATATCGATGTACGTCCTTAGTTCGATTCTCGACGAGAGTAAACGGTCGATCCTTCCTCCATGAAAGCTACCTAGACTGATCTACCACCACCAGTACCAAGGTATATATCATCAACCGGTATGACATCATGTCCGCCATCTTGTCTTCATCCGCTAGAGACCACCATCTTGTTTTCGTCTGCTAGAGTGTGCCGATAACATGTAGTATAATTATCTGGTCACCATACTTTTGTCCTCATCTGTTGACCTTGAACTTTGACCTTGACCTTGAAATTTGAACTTGACCTTGAAATTTGACCTTGACCTTGAAATTTGACTTTTTCCTTGTCAACCATCATGGATCCGACATTTTATGTTCAGTACATGCTACCAGGAGCGACCACCTGCCGGAGTACACCATCTTGTGTGTGTACTTGTATTATGGAGTACATTTCCATCTGGTTAATTTTATTCTAACCCGCTACAGTGCAGTAATCATATATTACTGTGACACGCGCCATCTTGAAATTTGGACGTCATCTTGAAAATCCATAATTTTAATGCTAGAGATTCGGGAAAAAGTTCAAAATTCATTAAATAATTCACTCATTAAAGTAATGATTGATTAGATCGATTCCCATCCTTGGTTCGACCCCTGACCGATACCAAACAACTTTAATTTTAAAAAATACCACAAAAGCAACAGGTTTGAGATAATAAAAACACAGCAAGTTCTTTTAAAAAATACTTTTATAACATACATACTACACTACTACAAGTACATAATAAACACAGACAAAGTACTTAAGTCTTGTGGATTCCTCGATTCAAACAGTCTTCTTATTGTACGGACTAAGCCTTTTACATGACTTTAAATGTCTATCCGATCCGTTCATCACCGCAGCCAGAGACGAACTGAAGTTCATATCAACAGGGTCCCACTTATATATTCTCATCAGTCGGTACAACACATGAGTCAAAACAAGAACCATGTTCATTATACTCACACTTAACTTTCTCGGAGCATTTTTTATAATGAAGATGCAAGCTATCAAGACGTGAAATTAGTTTTTTGCACTTATTGCACTAAAAATTGTATTCTTTTAACATTATTAGAACAACTGCTTCTTTCATGTCTGCGAGCATTTGAGGTGATAGTAAATGATGCGTCACAGTATTTGCACTGACGCAATGTACGCTCTTCATTAGTTGAAGAATCCATTGCTGACGATGAAACTTCGGATGATGGCGGTATCACATCTGTTGAAATCTCCTCCAATGTTGACGCCGTCGTTGCCAACGGGATCTGCACCTTCTCCATCGTAGCTGTCGTCATGGTTCCCGTAGACGATGGTACAACCTCCGAGTTCGACGTTAAAGACGGTAAAGATGCCATCGAGGTCTCAAGAACAGCTAATTGACACGACTTATGCACCAGAAGAAACCAACTAAGTGATCCTTACACCGCCGACGTCAGTAACAAACTTAGAGTCCTGCTGTCTAGGACTCGCTTATATACATGCACCGTATGGAATAATACGCTAGTCAAATCAAGAACCATGTACAATAATACTAGAGTCAAATATACAAATTAAAGAAAAGGATCATTTGATCTAAAAAAAATTCGATCTCTCCAATATACGCCAGGCTCCAAGAGCTACAATTCACGTCATCAGATCCATCTACATTATGCTCCTATGCTTCAATTGACCATTAGCTGCAAGTGCTCTAACAGCTCCATCAGCTCCAACACGTAATGTACGCAATGGACGCGCAATACATGCAATTTACACGCAATAAATGTAATGATTACACAGTACACACAGGAAACTAAACGGACACACAGTACACACAGGAAACTAAACGGACACACAGTACACACAATAAACGGAACATACACACAGTACACACAGGAAACTGGACGTACAAAAAGTACACACAGGAAACGGAACGTACACACAGTACACACAGGAAACGGAACGTACACACAGTACACACAAGAAACGGAACGTACACACAGTACACACAGGAAACGGAACGTACACACAGTACACACAGGAAACGGAACGTACACACAGTACACACAGGAAACGGAACGTACACACAGTACACACAGGAAACGGAACGTACACACAGTACACACAGGAAACGGAACGTACACACAGTACACACAGGAAACGGAACTTACACACAGTACACACAGGAAACGGAACGTACACACAGTACACACAGGAAACTAAACGTACACACAGTACACACAGGAAACTAAACGTACACACAGTACACACAGGAAACGGAACGTACACACAGTACACACAGGAAACGGAACGTACACACAGTACACACAGGAAACGGAACGTACACACAGTACACACAGGAAACGGAACGTACACACAGTACACACAGTACACACAGGAAACGGACCGTACACACAGTACACACAGGAAAGGGAACGTACACACAGTACACACAGGAAACGGAACGTACACACAGTACACACAGGAAACGTAATGATCACACATACAGTAGCGGAAACACACACAGGCTTAGTTGGAAATCAGAATACAAGAAATAAAAACATTAAATTTTTACTTTCAATATTTTATTACTTCTCAACATTACACAAATACAAATAAAAGAAGCCATTATTGTATGTAGCCAGCTTTCCTCAGTTCTTTGAGTATGAAGGATATTTCTTTGATGCATGGATAGTTTCCTGCACAAAGCGAGCCATGTAGAAGTCTTAGCCGGTCAACCAATATGTTTGGATCTTTCCATGATGTGTAATCAATTTCTTCTACCACCATCTTACTTGCTTGTTTATTATAAATACTTTTAATATCACAATCGTCCCAGTGATCATAATAAGCATTATCAGATTTAAATTATAACACGACGTTTCCATTGTTTCGGTCTCAGGACATCGCCACATTCTTCGATCTTGTCAGCTCTAGGTGCTTCATCACAGTCTATTCCTTTGTCAACAGCCTCAGAGTCACTGTAACAATCACTGTAGAAGACATCCTCTCCACCCAGATTACCGTATGAATTCGCTATCGATGATGTCGAAGTGTCTTCATCGTCTTCATGCTTCCTTTTTAGGAGTCCATCATTTTTACAAAGAATGGAGGATCTACTGAATAAAGGCTTGAATGTATTCTCACTTTTCACGGTGTTGATACTTCCATTAGTTTCAGTCTTCCCGAAGCCATTAGCATCCTTCAATTCATGTTCTTCCTCACGATCGGGTGAGCTAATACCATCACGCTCAGGACAAGGAAAATTATTGTCATAATGCAGATCACTCTTCTTTAGTCTAGTGGATCCATCGGTGTCCTCTATGCCGTAAGTAGTCTTGACTTTACATGTTCTACCATGTCTTTTTAAGCTGTCAATTCGTGTTAACGTCCTGCTACAACGATTACAGCTTAACATGTTGCGTAGTGGGTTTCCAGCACAATCATTCTTCTCATGACGTCTAGCATTCCTTCTCATGGCAAAATCCTTGCCACAGTATCTATAGCGGCTTCCTTCCGATTCAGCTGCAGATAACAAACCACGATCCATGGTAGCTTCTGTGACTAATGTTAGATACAAACTGTCAGTTTTCTCCAGTTGGAACCATTTCTTAAATAGAGTTTTTGAAATATTTCATCAGCGAGAGTTAAGTTATCTAATGCAAAGCCAATTGATGCAAGTAGTTCTGGCTGTCGTCAACAGATGTCGCCACGTGTTGCTTGCAGGTAAATAATATCTATTTCATTAGTGTGGGATGCGGAACGCTCACTATCGATCGCATAAGAATGATGGCTTCGTTAGTATCCAAGGAGAAAAAAAAGTTCGTCCTTCCTGCTAGTGCTTCTCAGATTTCTCACGGTCCGCCATCTTGAATTGTGACGTCACGGCGGCCATCTTGGATGGGTGTGACCTTGACCTTTGACCGAAACCGCAGGAATGATCGCAAGCACACGGATTAACCATCAAAATATTGATAAGAATAATCAGGAGCACACGGAGAAAACCATCATAATATTGGCAAGAATAATCAGGAGCACACGGAGAAAACCGCCACAAGTGGCTTGTACTAGAACTCTATCTTTGCTCAACAATGAGAAGTTCACAAGCTAGCAGAATGTTTGAATTTTTTTTTTCGTTTTTATTTTAAATTTTTTATTTATTTATTATTTTTTTTTGTATTTTTATGATATCAAAGAAAACTTGTTCTTTAGCATTGTTCTATTCGCACTCGTAGATGCAAATTATAATTTCTTGTTTGCCGATGTTGAAGCTCATGGTTGTATTTAGGATGGCGGTATATTCAAGAAAAGCATATTTTGGGGAAATATATAAACTAACTCCCTTAATCATTCTGTATCATACATCTCTTCCTGGGTGCGAAAATGTTCTTCCTTACGTCATTTTGGGGGAAGAATCATTTGCTCTGCACGAAATTTTAATGAAACCTTATTCGGGTACTTACAGAAAAGGTTCAAAAGAAATAATCTTCAACTATCGCCTGTCAAGAACCCGGCGAGGGGTATAAAATTAATTTGGAATTTTAACATCTGTCTTTAGGGTCTTGAGGAAACCCATGCTTGTGGTACCAGAAAACGCCAGATAAGTATATTGTTTGACGACTATTTTCCTTCATATTTTTTTTGAGACAAAGTAGAAGCTTTAAACATGTGTACACACCAAATGGAAGTTTTGATAGCGAGCTAAATGATGGCTCAATAATAAAAGGAGCCTGGCAAACCGGCATGAATCAAAATCACAATGCAATTTGAAGAAGATTCCAAGAAAATATTCAAGTGCGCAAGCAGTAGGGACGAAGTGGCTGAATATTTCGTGACTAATGGACATCTAACATGGCAATATGAGGTAGCATAAACACACTTCTTGTTTACTAACAAAACAATACCTAGTATTTAATAAAATACATTATATTTCAATACTTCTTCCATTACGGTGTAATATTAATATTACTATGATATAATGATAGTAGGATTATAATAATTTATATTTAAACTTAGTCGCACGTGCTTACACATTTGAAAAACAACAAATTAACATTTTTTTAAATAAACGTTACTTAATCTTTGTGAAACCTTCATTTATTGTCTTTCACAAGTAAAGGTTACGAAGCTCGAATTATGTATCAGCAGCATAACGGAAAATGCAGCACTGTAGTGGCGCTTCCCTAGCGCTTGCCTGAGGGCAAGGAGTGGGGCGCACAATATTCCCTCTTGCCTCCTTCCACTCCCTTCCCCCCCTAAACTCATGAGCGTTGTACTTTTTACTATCCTCCGATGAGTAATACAAAGTTTAATAAAGTTTCAGTTTAAAAATAAATAATAAATATTTTCCCCCGAGAATTTAATGTAACGTACCTACCCTAACATCCAGTTTACTTTTACCACAGAAAAGAAGCGCTTAAAACTCAGTACCTATATTAGAAAGGAAATTTTTTTGGCAATTCAAACCTCGACTCGTAGATATATCGTAAGAAGGAAAACGTCACAGAGAAAAAGAGAGAATTTCCTAAATAAACATGAATTGACAAAATTATTACTCACTTCAAAACAACTGCTAAAAATATCAATAATAATTGATTAATCAGTGATGTTTGATTAACCAAAAAAATATCACTCACTGTTAAAAAAATCACACCATAAAATGTTACATTAAAAAATTCAGGAATCCAACCATACCACAAAAAAATTAAAAGTAAAACTTTTACATGTTTCAAAAAGTAAATCAACTTCGATAAATTTTATTCTCAACCAAATTTATATTATAACATCGTATTACTCAGCAAAACCATTTATACATTTTAATAATAAGATATATAGCTTAGAAATGTTGGCTGTCATTCCATTTTCAGATTTTTAAGAATCATCACTTATTTAATTATTATAAATTTCTTTCAAATAGAAATAAATAAATAAACATAAATTAGTAAATTTATTACTCATTTCGAAATAACAGCTCAGGATATCAATAATAATTGATCATTCATTATTGATTAAATAACAATAAATATTACTAACTGTTGAATTACTCACACCATTTTTTAGTAACTATCATAGATAGGATTATTATAATAAATTAGTTTGTAATTTAATTTCATATTATTTGTAGATCAGATATGATCAGGCATTCTAATAGACTGATTTTGTAGTTCTGCAAATATCGCCTTATCATTGAGTTATCGTGCAACCGATTCTACCAATAGGCTACATAGACATACTGCAATGCATTCATAGGCATTGATAAATTTCTGCCGTCGAATGAATGAACAATGAGTAACAAGTCCGCCGCTCCGCGACGCGAAAACTAAACGGCACTGACCTACCTCACGGTTTCTCTAAAACATTTTAACCATATTGCCATAGAGTGAAAATAAAAACATTTAGTACTCTATGCACGGGACTTGTTTGAATAAATATTTTTTTTAACTAGAAAATTATTAGTTGGACTTAACATATTTACACGCTCGTGGGCTCATAATTATAATACAGCGTGTGATTTAGTTAATCAAATAAAAATACGTGATCAATAATCAACCTATAAAATAATTAAAGCGTGAAAAGCTTAATACCAGGAAACAATATTTAGTTACATGGGTAAAAAAAATACTCATATAACACTGTTCAACAATACGGATTTACACAAGTAATTAAAATATACGTACTTGAAAGAACAACATTTTCTTGTGAATACGGCGCATTGCATGGTGCACATAAATATCCTCAAACCCCTTGTGTTGCCCTCTGCCCAAATACTCCCTTACTAGATGCCAGCAAGTCGGATGGCGTCAGGCGCAGGCGGGTCCCTACCGCCGCGACCCGCCTATCCCTGCAGCATGGCGGGGTTCAACCTGAGCCGCACGCCATCACGTGGAGCCCGCGGCCTGCCAGTTCTCTGCACCGTCCGCAAACTCTTAGTGTCACGTTTCACTGCGCAACCACAACGATGCGGGCCGCAAGGCCCAAGCACCCAACCCCTGCATGGTTGATTTTTCAGCCCCGCCCAACTCTTCTAAACTGGACCCTTCTTCCCTCTTGTCCAGTAGTTACCTGCTTGCTTAATGCATGATATTTGAACCCCGCATGACCCGGCCCAGGGTTTTCCCTGTGTCTATGCAGGTTTTACCTGAGTCACATTAGTTAGATTTTAAGTTAGACGTTCAATCGGGCGTCAGCCATGGCGCCAATTGTTGCCATGGCTGGCCAGTAAACCCCAATTAGCACATCATGCACGCGCCCTTGTTCTTCATGGTTAAAAACCCGCATGGTAGAGTGTAAAGGCTTCTGCCTGAGACACACTTAGGTCATTCCCTAACCTGGACACACTTATAATAATTTAGGCAAGGAAAAAAAAATTACACTAACATTCAGCCTTGAATTTTTACTCCCATCACACCCAAAGAAGTTTCACTTCAAAATATCAAAAGCGGATTATACAGGCGTTTGACTCGGGGTCAATGAATACGTACATACGTAGAGAGTTTTCCAAATGATGACGGACGGCTCGGAGAAGAACAGCGCAAAAGGCGGCATGTTTGGGATGTTCGGCTGACAGACAGCGGGATGGTGCAAACACAGCCGGAGGAAACGAGACGGACAGAGAGAGAGAGAGATAGCAGGAGAGTACGCAGCAAGAGAACAAGTACGGCGGAGGACGAGGAAGGAAGACGGAAGATGATCCTGTGTGTGCAGCCTGCCATGTTCTGGGCTCGCCTTGCTTCCTTCAGAGTTAACCCCCTCCCCCTTTTCCAACATCAGCCCAACCACCCCCGGGGGCATTAAATTCGCCATTATTATGTTTACCGACCGACTGCTGCGCGCTGCCTTGAAATGAGAGAACATACGAGGGGCGTGCCACATCACCGGGCGCCAGTTGTATTCGTGGTCGTCTTTATGAAGAAAAATGTTACCTTTCATTCAAAAATTGTTGTATTCTTTATAAATATGGATTTTTTTATTTTAAACACGGATGGAAAATTTCGAATATGTCATACAAATTGAGGGAAAACTATTATGTATCTTGTATGATAAAAAATAAAAAAAATTTCATGATGTTTAGAATACACTTCTAAAAAAAATATTAGTTGATCTTAGAATGAATTTAAAAAATTTAGTGACCAAACCACTTTTTAAATGAAACAGCAAAATCGCAGAGAAACAAAATAATAAAAAAACATGTTTTTTTCTAAAAGTGGGACATTTCTCTTTAAAACAAATATTAGATAATATACATGAAGGTAGTAAAACCAAAGTATTAGATATTAAAATATTTTAAAAAGCAATCAAGAAGAATGCTACATTTTAGCACATAACATTTTTTTAAGAAATGTCCTAGACATAAAACAACAGCTTTAAAATTTAAAAATCTATATTCATAAACTACAAAAAAGTATTGGAGAAAAGGAAATAAAATAATATAATTTTAGTTTTCCAATATAATCATAATTTTGTACCAAATAAATTATGCTTTTTTAAAAAAGTCATTTGTAAAAAATTAAAGTTTTAAGTAAATACGAGTAGGGTTGTATAAGAAGACCATAAGTGGTATTGAAAACATAAATTTGTTCCATATTTTGAAATAAAAATAAAAATCCATACTTTTATTGGTAGATTTCAAAGAAATACTTCCTATTGCAACCGTTGCCATTGTGCGACTTTCGGAAAATGTTTATATAGTTTTTCGTTTCATGTTCCATAGACCCCAAAACCATCTTTTACTCAAAAGTTTACAAATATTTATATATCACAATTTTGTGGACACAATAACTGTCACAATTTCTCAAAAATCACTTCCAAACTGATACATAAAATCTACTAGTGAAAAATCTCATTCGAGTTCGTTAATGGGCAATATCCGACCGAAGGGGTATAAAATTAGGAATGATTTTTTTGAAAACCGAAATATCAATGTAACTCTATAGTAAGGAAAATATTACATCCGTTTTAAGAATTTATAACTCGTAACAATAATACCAAAATATTTTTTTCTGAATAGGTTTTTGATACAACCAAACATTACTGCTCGGAGTTCAAAAATCAAGGGTTGGAGCACAACAAAAAATAATAGGTTTCTTCGTAGGGACAACATTTAACTCATACAAATGAAGTACTACTCTTATTATTTTTATCTAAAAATTTTGTCTCAAACAATTTTTGATCATACAAGCCATAATTGCAAGAGGGTGAAAAATCCTGGGGTTTGAATGAGAAAATAAATTAAACTTACCTACCCGGTACACTATCGAATCCATTATTATTTTTGTTTAAATGTCTAAATATTGACTAAAAATATTCCTAAGTTATTTTTTTTTACCCTACCAATACTGCAAAGGGTAGAATAACAAGGTAACATCCGTTAAAATTTATTGTATGGATCCTAAACGTCAGTTAAAAATTTGCTTGAAACAGTTTTGGATCAAACAAATTATTACCGTAAAAATATGAGTTTAACTTTAAAAAAAATCAAACTGTATTAAAATCAAATTCGTTTGAATTTATTTTAAACCATCGTAATATTATCTTAAAACTTAGTGTAAAGTAATTTTTTATACGACCACGTTATTAGTGCAAGGAATAAAAAATAATGTGTAGGTCAAAATAATTAAATAATTACCTTAGTTGACATTAAATATGAAATTCGCTCTAAGCGATTCAATTCTGCATTGTAAACTAAGCAATGCTAGATATATTGAAATTAAACTATTCGTTATATTTTCGCTGCATGGAAAATGAGCGAATCTTTCATTCATATTTTTTTAATATCGGAGAATATAAATCTTTTATATACATTAAGTTCTTAAAATGCTCCAAAAATTTATATAATTTTCCAAACTTTTTCCAGAATAAATAGGTGCTTCGAAATCTAACTACCTACGTCTATAGGATATGCCGAAAGGAATTTTTATAATTAGAAAGCTTACCTGGACATTAAGACTACAAAATCGTAATTAAATAGTTGAAAGTTGTCACTGTAATTTGTAAAAAAAAGTAACTATATGTAACGAGCTTTTGGTGACATTTTAGGTTTTACACTTATCAAGATATTTTTTTCCAATACATGATAAACTAAAGTCATTTATTTACTAACAATTAAATAAATTTGCTTTCCGATAGTAATTTATTTAAACCCGTTTGATGTACACGTGATCAGGTATATAAAACGTAATTTTCAATTCGAAATAATCGTTTAAATGAATAAGAACATTTTATGGATCCAATTGAATTATCGCATAATCTACTGAATTTGAGTTTTCACGCAGTTCCAGGAATATTAAATGTCCCATCGCAGTTGCTCATTTTTGAAACTAAAATAACGTAAAATAGAGTGACGCTTTAGTGATTTTAAAACATGGAATTTTTTTTCGAGGTCTCACGTTTATGTGATTATCAAAGTAAAAGGATTCGCTCTAGTGATGTTTTCGTGTGTGACCTTGCTTGTCGTCTAACTACTGACAAGTAGCTCCATAATCTTTGTTTACACATTCAACACAACTTTTTTAAGCATACATTTTATTCAAAAGTTAAAATATAACTGAACTGTTGTGGGTTTTGTATGAATATAAAATAATGGCAAAAGTTTTAGAAATAATAGTGTTTGGTTCTTATAAACTAAGTCTTAAACAATATCATCTGGAAAAGTGAGTTCATTATCAAACAATTATTATTCTCGATCATAAAAAAAGATAAGCAAATGCTGTTTCAAAATTTAACTAACACCAGTAAAAGAAAAACTGATCCAGTTGCTTTTTCGCACACATATATATGAGTTTTAGGTATATTTAAAAAAAATACTACCTATTGTTGCCGATAACTGCCGTAATTTTTCACGAATCACTACCATAATAATTCATAATATATAATCGTGGAAAATGTCGGTCGGGCAATATCCGACCAAAGGGGTAGAAATGGGGAAGATTTTTGGAAAACTGAAAAAAATATTTGTAACTCCCACAATATGGCGAATATCTCATCCGTTTGAACGTATTATTACTCGTAGGTGTATTTAAAAAACACGTGTATATATATATATATATATATATATATATATATATATATATATATATATATACATTTCTGATATGAACAAACAAAACTGCAAGTAGTGGAAAAAAACAAGGGTTGGAAGACAAAAAAATCATAACTCCCTTAGTTGGGTTTTCTCCTTGACATAGGTGGGTAAAATGGCACACTCGCTTTTCTCCGAAACCAAAGACAAATAAGTTCCCAGAATTGTGATTAGATGGGCGTTTAGTTATTTGTCGCAACCTGTCGCTTCGCCAGTGGTGTCCGTTTGGTCGCGTGAGGTGAACTTTGATTTTTGCAGTCACTAGTTTACTCAGATTGATTTTGTTTCTCCGTAAAAGTAAGAATTTTTCAAACTTTCATTTGTTTTTATTGACTTGAGTTCATTCTACAATTACAAAATAACTCCGAAAATCTTTTGAAATCTCAATTTTCATATAATATTTTTAGAAATTATTTTCTAATGTTTGAGGTTATAAGGCGGACAAAATGGCATAACTCTTGTTCGGGTATAATTGCATAGTAGGTCGTTTGACCCATCTTTTTTTCTCCAGATAATGTAAGAACATGACTCGCAACTATTCTAGAAAGACAGACCGACAGGGTTGGAATAAATCGTCCATGGAAAATGCTATTGAAGCTGTGAAAAAAAAAAGAAAAGGTCTGGCAATGGCTTCCAAAGTGTTTAAAGTCTCACAATAGACTCTTAGAAGACATGCACTGAAACAAAATAAAGTCTTAGCTCCAACAACAAAAGGTACGGGTATATATCTACCTACGTAATATTTTCTATATCTTCATGGCTTGTCAGCATGATGAAAGCCCATTTAATCGTTTACCTTATTGTTTTAGGCATTTTGTAGGTATAGAGTGTTTTCACATATGAGATAAAACGAGAGCTGGTTGAACATATTAAGGTACTGGAAACGAGGTTGTTTGGATCTACACGGAAGTAAGTTCTCAAATTAGCCTACCGATTTGCAGACGTGAATAATATTCCTGATAAATTTAATGAAGAAAAGAAAATTGCAGGCATTGGAATGGTTGGCTAAATTTAGACGCAGACACCCGGACATATGTTTAAGAAACCCAAAAGCTACTTCAGCTGCGAGAGCCCAAGACTTCAACAAGCCACAAGTAGCACTTTTTTTTAACACCTACCAAGACTTAATTCAGAGCAATGAAATTTCTCCGCATAGGCTTCTACAACGTCAATGAGTCTGCTTTATCAACAGTTCTGAGACTCCAAAAAGTGTTTTCTACTACTGGGCGTAA
Source organism: Bacillus rossius redtenbacheri (assembly GCF_032445375.1). Classification (NCBI taxonomy): domain Eukaryota; kingdom Metazoa; phylum Arthropoda; class Insecta; order Phasmatodea; family Bacillidae; genus Bacillus; species Bacillus rossius. Next base: position 8,631,424 of record NW_026962012.1, on the reverse strand, counting down.
GAAGGTTGTGACTTTAACTAGTGCTGAAAAGGGATCTCATGTGACAGTTATTTGTTGCATGAGTGCAAATGGCAATTTTACTCCGCCGTGCTTAATTTATACAAGTAAAATCATGAAATAAGAGTTGATAGATGAAGCTCCAACCCGTAGTTTGGGCATTGCACAGGAATCAGTTTGGATCACAACAGCTATATTTCATAAATGGTTGGTGCACTTTCAGTCGCACGTGCAGATGTGCCAAAACAGACGAAGATATTTATTTGTGAACTCTGCATAGCGAAATAATTCCAGACTGATTTACAGTACAAATATCGTATACCATTTTGTCCGCAGCACGTATGTCTTTTTACCCGCCTAGGGTGCACAAAATTATATTTATGAAAGTTTTTAAAAATTATTCATAATTATTTTGCTAATGATGAAAGTTGATTTATCTCCATAATTTTAATTAAGCATGAACCAAAGAATTTAAAGCCGCATAAAGTGTTCAAAATTAATGGGAAATAAATATTTTTGATGACTGATTTAACAACTAGTATGTCATTTTGTACACACTTCCACTACAATTATTTCTTAACAACCGTGAAAGGCTCTAACCGAATTACTTTCACGCGAACACATTCTGGTATGCCATCAAAAGCATGATATATACTTAACTTACTTGTGTTTTGAAGGAGTTTTTCATTGTATATTTTAAGGTAAATTAAAAATATTTACGTGTTAAGAAAATATTGTTTTATTTGTGCTCGGGTAGTGTGTTATCTGCCATTGTAAGGTCACAAGGATGTTTTTAAGAATGCGCTTATATATTTTGCTCTTTAGCGAAAGACTGGAACGACATTACTGTAGTATGTTTGCAACTGTGCAATTCTTAGGAAGGCCAATAATAATGGCTAGCCTCCTTAAATCAAAACATTTTGAGGAACCTGCGAAGTCGCTCTATATGCTCCCTCACAAATTTTCTCTCAATCTCGAACCAACTAAAACGTTCATACTTAGCTGTGTAGTCGGTAAATTAAACGCGTTAGTAAAGTATAAAATTTAATACGGTCTGATCAATGTTTAAACGTCCTTTAAGATTCTGAAATATATTTTCAATGTGCAATTTTCTGCTGAACCTAACTATAAATATGTTTTTAAGGGAATGTCAGAATATAAATTTTACGTCTAAGCTATATTTCAGGTTAGTAGTTTTTAAGTATACTATTTAGGGTTTACAAAAGTTTTTTTTTATTTCTGACTTTTATACGTAACCTAAATGTTAAATGATGCTTCGACGATCAATATGGCTGCCAAAATGTGGGAAAGAGAGTGCAGTGAGTATACATTAACGGTCACTCGCCTTTTCATCTTCACACCAAGTTAAGTTAGCGAAACAGATCACTTTCTGACTTCAAGAAATGGAGAATACGGGTCACGGCCTAGACTGGCTTTGCCTAAGGCCTGATCTACAATGGAACTGAACCGGAGAGACGGATCACGTAAAGGAAGACGGATATCCGGGAAAATTTATCTATGAAGTCTACTGCTTTCAAAATGCACGGAAATGGCAACCAATGAGATTGCAATTCAAGATCACAAAATATTTATCTAATTAAAAATAAAAATAAAATAATGAAATTATGATTCGATTATAGCAAGGCAGAGTTAACATACGTATGATAAAAATAAACAACAAAGTAATAATAGAACACTAGATATTCTTCCTTTTGATACAATTTTTAACGTATTTATAACATAAGAAAACATGCCCACCACTACAGCCAAGAACTCGACTTATATTAGTCGAACGAAGCATTGCCGACCTACTGAATAAGGGTCCGTCTCCGCCTGCTTGCTATTGTAATAGACTCTGTTCATGTGTCACTGCAGAGCGGGCCCAATGGGAACACAGCGCCTGTGTGGCGTGAAGGTCCCCACCCGCGCGGGGGTGCCGGTAACTCGGCCGGCGGCCGCGCGCAGCGCTCCGCTCGGCCGGGGTAACGAGACAGCCTCGTAGTGCCCGCGCCGGCCGCTCGAGCGCGCGCGAGTCGCCCGCCGCGGCGACCGCTCCGCCGGCAGGCCATTCCTCTCTGGCGCGCGCTCCGCTCCTGCTTCCTCGCTTCTTCCGCGTGGCCGGCGCGCGACAAGAGGGGACGCGATTCCAGGCACTGTGTCGCCGAGCGCGAAGCTGCGAGCGACCTCTGTCCGCGCTAATTACCACCCGGACGGAGCCCTCCAATTAATTAAGAAAACTCGCCTGGAGTTTTCGTATTCAGAGGGTGGCATCCGCGAGAATTATTTTTTAAGAACGACTGTGAAACAGCTCTGCCAACAACCGAAACAGAAATATATATATTTAAAAAAAAACTTATTTCGAATCATTCTCTTGAAGAGCTCTTGGTGTGAGTAATATTTTGTGCACAAAATGAATTCTATAATTGAGTTGTTTTTTTTATATGTATAGCTTAAACAATATTTGCCACTTGGCTACAACAAAAATAAATAGTAAGTGGCAGTCTAGTGAGTTTCAAATCTCACCAAAAAGTTTATTAGAGCATCCATGCCTATTTGAAAATTACAGCTTTGTTAATTTCGTAGTTTACCCAAATTTATGTAAATAATATTTACTTCGGCTAGGATGAATAAGAATCGAATTAATTGTTTTGTTTTTAGTTATAAGATTCGATTTTAAAATAATTTCATGGTTAAAATGCCTGCAAATATGACAGAAAACTTTGTTACATAAAAATTTGTATGTAGCACAAAAAAGTACTTTTCCAGAAATACTCATACTGCAAGCTGATTAGATAGTTTAGTTTATTTTTTTAAACACAAATTTAACATATACCTAGTGAAAGAAGGGAATTAAGAATAATTTTCTTTAATACTCATATCATCAACACTTTAAGAACTAGGGTAACTTTAAAAGTAAGTATCAGTAGCTACTTGGAATTCAAGTAAACATCGCCTTGTTAAGAGCAATGCATGACATTAATATGTGTCTTGGCATCCAGCCCGAGACATGGAAGAGACGAATCCTGCCGGCACCAAAAACCTTTCCAATTCGTTACCTAGTACTCCGGTAATGGTCCAGTGATTCGTTTACTAACAACTCATGTAATTTCCACACATGTACACGCATTGTCTGTGTTCGTGCTCAAATACAGAAGCTAGGTGTTTGCAAAAGTTGATTAAAATAAGGAAATCAGTTATAGAGATAGCGTGTGTTACATACGTTAAAGGGTAAAAGAACGTCAGTAGTATGTAAATGGGCGTCCAGGGACAGGGTTCAGGGTGAGGTGCGAGGTGCCGGGTCAATGACCGATTGCTCTGACGTCACGGCGGCCATCTTGGATGCTCGTGACCTTAAATTTGACCTTGACCATCAATTTTACCCTCAAAAATTGCCAAAAATTGCGCCAAAATTAGGCAAAATTTGCCCAAAATTCCTCAAAAATCGCCAAATTTCCATTTTTTAGGAAAATAAAATCCGCCAAAAATTCTCAAAAAATTTTCCTTTTTGAGGGAAAAATTCCCGTTTGGAGGGAAAATTTCCCGTTTTTAGTCCTTAAAAATCCCAGCGGTTAGAAATGTCCATATAGAGGCTTAAGCATCCGTGCCTACAGCCTCCGATAAGCCTCTGACATCATCATGGAATATGCCATATTGGATGAAGACGTCACCGTTACAATTTTCGTTACGGTCGCCAACTTTAACTTTTTTATTTATTATCCGATTTGAATGAAAAAAATTTTAAAATTAATAAAAAAATTCAATTAATAAATTTTAATAAATTATTTATAAAAAAATACTTTTACGACACGGAGTTCAGAGTCCTCGGTTCGAACTCGGTGAGGGCAAAAAAAGATGGCGACCGAACCTTCCCCCCGTAGTGGCTGCTGGCAGCTCACCAATTTTTTTCAAAGCATATATAAATCGCCAGTGAGTATGACGTAAAGTCCGCCATCCTGAAAATACGTAATTTTAATGCTAGAGATTCGGGAAATAATTTTAAAAAAAAATTAAAAAATTGATCTACTTAATTAAATAATAAAAAAATCCTTAAAATTACCGTTCCACTTTTCATGACGGCCACCATCTTGAAATCACCCGCTGGAGATCACCATCTTGTTTTCGTCCGCTAGAGTGTGCTGATACCATGTTAGTATAATTATCTCGTCACCTCACCTTTGACCTTGACCTTAAAATTTGACCTTGACCATTAACTTTACTTGACCTTGAAATTTGACCTTGACCTTGAAATTTGTCCTTGACTTTGAAATTTGCCCTTGACCTGGAAATTTGACCTTGATCTTGAAATTCGACTTTGTCCTTGAAATTTGACTTTGTCCTTGAAATTTGACTTTGTCCTTGTCGACCATCATGGATCCGACATTTTATGTTCAGTACATGCTACCAGGAGCTACCACCTGCTGGAGTACACCATCTTGTGTGTGTACTCGTATTATAGAGTACATTTTCATCTGGATAATTTTATTCTAACCCGCTACATTGCAGTAATCATTTATTACCGAGGTGCCCCCGCCATCTTGAAATTTGGGCGTCATCTTGATATCATGTAATAATGTAGCTAGAAAAGTGGGGAAAAATCCAAAATTCATCAAAAAAATCACTCATTAACTTACATATTGATTCGATCCGCTCCAGTCCTTGGTTCGATACCCGATCGATGAAATAATGTTTAATTTTATGAAAAAAATAATAATTTCAATAAACCACGTTCAACATTCTTAAAGAGACTTTAAAACCTCTACTACCATCATCCTATCAAACATCAAGACCAACATTTTGAAATCGTGTAATTATTTAGCTAGAAATTCAGGAAAAAGTTCAAAATTCATTAAATAAATTTGCAAACAATATACTGATTAATTAATTAGATCGACTAAGGTCCTTGGTACGAACCTGGAAGAAGCTAAAAATAATCTTAATTTTTAGGTAAAAATGCCTCAAAAAATGACAGGTTCGAAAGTAAAATACAAGTACTTTTACAAACATAATACTTATTACATAATTTCTATTCTACTACAGGAACACTTGTGAAAGCCAGCAATCTTATAATCATTTAGCCCTGCATAGAAGCAAAATGACTAATTCTTAGCTCCAATCGGTTTATACTAGACAGAGACCAACCAGAACCGTTACTAACATAGTCCTCCTCTTCTTGAGTTTCTGGGCACCGTGTTTAACAGTTTGCTTCTCATCGTCAGAACTGTAAATTGTAACAGCCGATGTCTTGAGAGAATTTCTTCTATAGGTCCTCGGAATGGATACGATTTACCATATAAACAGTTCAGTCACAAGTTATAATTTAATTTCCGTACGTTGTTACTTCATAAGTAAGCTGATAGATTATGTTCTACCTGATATCCTCAAGAAAAATAAAAATGTCTTTAGCTCCAAATGATCAATCGACTCCAAATGCTCCAACAGGTCCAAATGCTCCAAATGGTTCCAACAGCTCCAAATGCTCCAAAAGGCTCCAAATGCTACAACAGCTCCAAATGTTCCAAATGGCTCTAACAGCTCTAAATGGCTCCAAATACTCCAAACGGCCTCCAAATGCTTGACAGCTACAAATGGCTCCAACAGATCCAAATGCTCCAAATGACTCCAACAGCTCCAAATGCTCCAAAAGGCTCCAAATGCTACAACAACCTACAAATGCTCCAAAAGGCTCCAAATGCTTCCAAAGGCTCCAAATGCTCCAACAGCTTCAAATGGCTCCAACAGCTCCAAAAAGGCTCCAAATGCTCCAAAATATTCCAAAAGGCTCCAAATGCTACAACAGCCTACAAATGCTCCAAAGGCTCCAAATGCTTAAGACAGCTCCAAATGCTCCAAATGCTCCAACAGATCCATATTCAATTGGTTCCAACTGATTCCAATTACTTTTCTTATCGAACTTGGCATGGTTACTGACATGTCTTTATTAGTATACATTTTGACTGGCAGTGGTAACTTTTTTACACCTTTAAGTTATAAGTTTTATTTAGAAATCAGATTTCGATAAATGGTAGATACCATCTGGAAAAAAATATATTAATTTATCTACAAGTTTATACACATACATTTAATTTAAGCCATTATTGTATGTAGCCAGCTTTCCTCAGTTCTTTGAGTATGGAGTATATTTCTTTGATGTTCGAATAGTTTCCTGCACAAAGCGATCCATGTAGTAGTCGTAGCCTGTCAACCAATATGTTAGGATCTTCCCATGAGTTATAATCAATCTCTTCTGCTGCGTTCATCATCATTGCATGTTTATAATAAATATTATTATCTCTGGTGTCTATCGTTTTAACACCAACCACAAGGTCACTTTCGTCATCGTGCCAGTGATTATCACAAGCTTGATCAGGATAATTTATTTTATTACGTTTCCATCGTTTTGGTCTCAAGCCACCATCTTAGTCTTCGCTCTTGCATGCTTTTGGTGCTTCAGCACAGTACTCAATCATGTCAGCCTTAGATGTGTCAGCACAGTCTTCGTTCATGCCAGCTTCTGATGTGTCACCACAGTCTTCAATCATGTCAGCATCACAAACTTGATCAGGATAATTTATTTTATTACGTCGTTTCCATCGTTTTGGTCTCAGACCGCCATCACAGTCTTCGATCTTGCCTGCTTTAGGTGCTTCAGTACAGTACTCAATCATGTCAGCCTCAGATTTGTCACCACAATCTTCAATCATGTCAGCTTAAGATGCTTCATCAAAGTCTTCGACTTTGTAAGCTTCAGGTGGTTCTCCATTTTTCACATTTTCATGCAGACGACTAGATATTGGAGTAAATATCTTTTCATTTCAAATGGGGTTACATCTTCCTTCGTTTGTTTTAAATTTTAATTTATTATCTTGATCTAGATCAGTAATTTTAGCATTAGCTTTTTCGCCTTTGTTCCTCTTCCGCGATGTTGTAGCCCAGTCTTCGTTATCTTTATTCATCTTAATTGTACAGGTCTTGCAATGTCTATCCAAGTAATATCTTCTAGCAAAGGATTTCTGACACTGACTGCAATGAAATGGTTTTTGACAAGGACCCAAATAACACTTGCTTCTCTCATGTCGTTTAGCATTCTTTCTCAAGGTAAACACCTTGCTACAGTATCTACAGTGATGACGTTTTGATACAGCAACAAATCCCGAATCAGGATTCATATTAGTTACTGAGACTAATGACAGATGCAAACTAAGAGTTTTAAATTAGATATATTACTTAAATAGAATTTTTTAATTATTTCATCAGCGAGAATTATTTTATCTCATTCAAAGGTACTTGTTGCAAGTAGTTCTGCTTTTTAACAACAGATGTCGCCACATGTTCTTTGCAGGTAAATAATATTTAGTTCTTTTATGCGGGATGCGGGATGCTCACTAACGATCGCAAAAGAAGGATGGCTTCGCTAGACTCCAAGGAGAAGGAAGTTCGTCCTTCCTGTTAGTGCTTCTTAGATTTCAAGATGGTGGCCGTCACGAAAAGTGGAACGGTGATTTTAAGGATTTTTTTATTATTTAATTAAGTTGATTAATTTTTTATTTTTTTTTAAATTTTTTCCTGAATCTCTAGCATTAAAATTACGTATTTTCAAGATGGCGGACTTTACGTCATACTCACTGGCGATTTATATACGTTGAAAAAAATTGGTGGGAGTCAGTCTGCCAGCAGACACCACGGGGGGAAGGTTCGGTCGCCATTTTTTTTCCTCACCAGGTTCGAACCGAGGACTCTGAATTCCGTGTCGTAAAAGTACATTTTTTATAAATAATTTATTAAAATTTATTAACTGAATTTTTTTATAAATTTTAATTTATTTTCATTAAAATCAGATAATAAATAAAAAAGTTAAAGATGGCGAGCGTAACGAAAATTGCAACGGTGACGTCATCATCCAATATGGCATATTCCATGATGACGTCAGAGGCTTATCGGAGGCTGTAGGCATGGATGCTAATGCCTCTATATGGACATTTCTAGCCGCTGGGATTTTTAAGTTCTAAAAACGGGAAATTTTCTCTCGAAACGGGAATTTTTCCTTCGAAAAGGGAAATTTTTGAATTGTGGAATTTTTTGAGAATTTTTGGCGGACATCTTTTTCCAAAAATAAATGGAAATTTTGGCGATTTTTGAGGAATTTTGGGCAAATTTTGCCTAATTTTGGCAATTATTGGCAATTTTTGAGGGTCAAATTCAAGGTCAAGGTCACATTTCAAGGTCACGAGCTTCCAAGATGGCCGCCGTGACGTCAGAGCAATCGGTCATTGTGACCCGGCACCTCGCATCTCACCCTGAACCCTGTCCCCGGACGCCCATTTACATACTACTAACGTCACTAGAAACCACAAGTATATCTATGTAGCAATTAATTGTTACCATACCAAATAATAAAGAAAACATACAATTTTGCTATTTTATTGAGTTTTAATAATGTAATTGAAGCTTTGGTATAGTAAAAAAAATGATTTGTTTAACATCATTAATAATTCTAGAGTACTTTCAAATTATAATATCCCAATAATTTACTAAATATAAAACCACTAAGGTAAAAAAAAAATTTAATGTATCTTTTTCAGGGAAGTTATATTTTGCAGAAGAGTATAAAACAATTACAATACATTTTTGCTTCACTGGGTGTAATTTAAGTTTTTAGTTAGAAAGATAACATAGTTTAAAAGTAAAAGAGCCTATTTACATGTAATTATGTGTCACTAGCTGCAGTACCCGGCTTTGCCCGGGCTGAACACCGGGTGATATATTGTCCGCGAGTTACAGCAAAATGGATAGCGATATGTCCAGTGTGTTGGACATTAAGAAATGACACATAATTACTGTTTGTTTATCTATGACCTATGATTTTCTGTTTACCCAGGGCGATCGGTTGAAAGGTTTAGAAGTTGATGCGCTACAGCGCCATCTAGCGGCGAGTTACAAAAAAATGGATGATAAAAACACTTCGATGTGCCAACTTACATGGCGATCGGTCAAACGGTGTAAGAGTTTATCGACGTCATACATACCAAAATCCAATTATATATATTCTTATATTTCGAAATTTTGGGGCTTTCACTTTTGCGAAAAGTGGATATTCAGGACCTCGAATGGTTTGGAACACTCCATCTCGAAAAAATGATATTTGAAATTCCTGAAATTGTCGAAATTTTGGGTCTTCGTCCCCAGAGGGGGAGGGGTGATTTTGAGGACACCGAATGGCTCGGAAACGCTCCAAATAGTAAAAAAAAGTATACTTAAATTTAAGAATTTTTTTGAAATTTGTCGTAATTTTGGAGTTTTGCACTCCCCCCCCCCCCTCCCACAAAATTGGGCGCGAAGTCGACTTTGGGTAAAAGTTCCACCATGCCCCGGACACTTTAGTTCGTAATGTAATTTTAATACAATTTTCTCCAAATTTTCGAAATTTTGTGGCTTTCACTTTTGAGAAAAGGGAGGGGGGTTGGAGGTTCAGGACCTCGAATGTTTCGGAACACTCCATCTCGAAAGAATAGATATTTGAAATTCCTAAAATTATCGAAATTTTGGGGCTTTTCCCAGGTGGGCGGGGGGGGGGGGGGGATTCTAGCACCCTGAATGGCTTGAAAACGCTTAAAATCGAAAGAGAAAGATTTTTTAAAAATTTAAACTTTCGAAATTTTGGGGCTTTAACCACCTGATGTGGGGGGGGGGGGGGAGGGTGATGTAGAGGACCCCGAATGGCTCGGAAACACTCCAAATCGAAAGAGATATAAAGGAAAACTTATTACCTACCAATGAATAATTTTCTAAATAAATTAATAAATAACTCTATGTTTAAGAATGTACGTACATACATAATATTAAACTTCAAACTATACACACCAAAAAAAAAACTAATGATGTTTGTGAAACTATTTTTTATTTGTCATAATGTTTAAAACATTTGTAGGATTTGTTTATATGTAAAACTGTGGTGGCCATATTCCGCTTATCCAAAGGAGTATAGAAATTAATAGAGATATCACTGCCTGTACACATCACAAATCTTTGAATTAAGTAAAAAAAAAAAACATAGTCCAAAATGAAACAAAAAGTATAAATAACAACTTATTTGTCAAAAAAATTTATTCAACTGGAATGACAATGTTAACATCCACCTGAAATTTAATAGAAGTAGGTAGGTAAGAATATATATATATATATGAAAATAAATGAATTTAAAACATACATAAATAAAATTATCTCACACTCAACCAAACATAATGTTTAATATGAAATAAAGGAAGATTGCAATTACACGTAACTATTATAATTAATAAAAAAATCGACCTACCTGAAATAGTAAAATTCAAATTTTTCAACAATATATTACATAATTGATAAATATTTCTGGTCTTCGGTCTCAGCAGATAAATTATAAACACTAAACCAAACTCCTTGCAAATAAGTTATAAGTAGGTACTGTAAAAAAATAATTTAAATTGTAATATACTAAAACGGTATTGAAAACTGAAACAAATATGGCGACACTACAAACTGTCAAGATATTTATTTTTTTCTTACTCTCTACTTAGTTCCTTACAATAGCAAAACGTAACGTAATGGCTTGAAAGCTATTGCTCGGCAGACATAGAGGAATGACACTAACAGCCGGGAAAAGGTAACAAACAGACAGACAGACAGAGTTACTTTCGCATTTATAATATTAGTAAGGAAGTAAGGAAGTAAGGAAGTAAGAATTTCTTAATTTCCAACACACTGGACATATCGCTATCCATTTTGCTGTAACTCGAGGACAATATTTCACCCGGTGTTCAGCCCGGGCAAAGCCGGGTACTGCAGCTAGTATGTTTATAAACCGAAGTCTCGTTTGTGTTTCATTAATGGTTCAGTTTCTTTCATATATGTACGTATCTTCTGACAGCAAACAAACCACAGCCATTCTTTGCGGAAGCATAGCCTGGGAAAGAATGACAGTGGTCAATCTTGCATACAGCCATCAATTACTAGGTACTGCGTTCTTGAGTGCATATAAGATTGCAGTTAGGAGCGTTCAGACTGTTTATCAAATAATCCCTGCTTGATCATATTGGTAGCTCTGCGTGGAATCTAGCAATCAGGTTAACTTTTATTACCACCGACAGAAAAATTATTAACATATCCAATATTTATGTTTGAATGTTTTAGTATTTACTGCATTTAGATTGGAATATTTCTAGTATTTAATTATTCTAGTAGTTATAAAAAAAATTCAGAGCAATCGTTTAATCACCAGAAATTCAGACTATTCTCTAATTCGTCTCACAATTTGCACCAAAGCTTTATTTCATTTTTGTTGTAAATTTTATACAAGCAGAAATAATATTGTGTATCTTAAAAAAGGTTATGTATTACAAAATTAAAAAGTTTTTAAAATGTAATTTAAAAATATTTTCTTCGTAAATATTATTAAATTCTAATAATTTTGTACAGAAAATGAGTGGTTAACCTTCTAACGAATGAAAAATTAAATTTGTTCATCATTTAACTTTTGATTTCAGCTATCTGCCGATCGATACCAAAAGCTAGATTCGCCGACCGGGCTAACTCGTAACATCGGGTGGAACCCCACGACACAAAACACACACTAATTAAGTTTCCTCTCCCCCTCCAACCACCCTTTTTTGTTCGAAACTCCGCACCGAGGAATGGGACTTTCAGCTCGTTATCACTCGAAATCAACTCGTTCTCTCGCCGAACCGCAAAAACCCCCTTCCTGGGCGCGGCGTCCGCACACAGACACACGGGCGCGCTCAAGTCGGCGGCGACCGCGGGCAATAAGGCGATTATTCCCTCTCGCCGGCCCTCGGCCGAGGCACTAAACAACGCGGCTTAATCTTAATCCGTCGCGCGCGGGAGGCCGGACAAACGTCCGAGCGCTAATAGCCCGGGGGTCGTGAGGTTTTGCGCCGCGCCCGGGTGGGGAGGGATTACCTGCCGTGACGACATCTGAGGAGACCGCCCCAGCCGAGGAAAGAAAACTGCTTCCCCCGACCGCAGCGGGCTACGACGTCCTTCCGGGAAGGATTTGTCCTGCGCTCGGCGCTCCTTCGCCCTGGGTCCTGCTAGCCGTGTGTAATCGCATTACGCGCGTCTTCTTCCGCGGCCCCTCCCTCGCCGTCCGACAAGCAGTCGTATACACCGCCTTCAACTCACGCACCCACGTGGAAACCACGCGTCTCAGAGATAACCACGTCACTCCGCAGCTGAAGAAAACAAATACTTTTATTTTTTTATGCTTTAACAGCTTAGCTCTCGGTATACCACATTTTTCTTATGAGTAACTTCGTTGAATGGAACGTAAATGTGTAGTAACCTATAAATGATAAGACTTTAAGAAAAAAATGTCGGTAACAACAACAAAATGACTGTGGATCTTGTGGATTTTGTGATTTATTTTAACAAAATTTGCGAATTTTTTGGCCTATTAGGGTCATAATAATGTTGGTAGAGAATTGAAACTCGACCTTACATACACTAATATACTTTAGAAACCTACACCCGATGACGACATCCATCTTTGGCGGACGGCGCGAACCAGAGTTCACATAGCCAAAGGGAATCTTTTGTGGCATTTGGCTGATGAGCAGTATTTTTAATTAAATTCCTTGTCGTAAATCAGGTCCAAGAACGTGGTTTGGTAATTTATTTGCTGGTGTTATTCGCTTTTATCAGAACAGTTTCATCTTATACATTAGAAATTTCTTCCTGCAAAAGGAATGGTTCCCTAGTTTATATAGCTGCTTCGGAAACTAATTTTAGCGATGGGTGCGTGAACTACGTGTGATTCTGGTCAAGAAATGTAGTGGAAAACACAATATGCCTATCACGCTTGCTATTGTTTTAAGAAATTCACGAGAACGCACTTAATTGCTCCCTACCAAGGTTAGATATTACATATTACTGGGAAGTAATGAAGGACTGGCTCACATTTTTAGAGATTTTTGTACGAAGTTATAAATTTCAATAAAATATTATATTTATAAGGTAATTATTTATGTACTTGACTAAAGTTGTAATTTGTGGTATTTTCACTTACTAATGCTATAAAGTATATAAGTGTTTTTGAAATAAGAGATTCTCATTCTAAGCCGACGGCATGCTTTAATTTCTAGAAGCTTCATTAATCCATATCTTTATTTTAAGTACTAATATACTTCCCTGACCGTTACAAAGTTTAAGAATATCCCAAAATATTGCCTTTAAAAACTTTCGGTCTTGTGCAACGACTCTGTCAATAAAAATGGTTTTCTAATTATTTTTAAATGGCTAATAAAATAGTGAATTCTGTAACACATCGTGTTGATAAAAATGTAAAACCAAATCTAATTTTAGATGACTAGGACTTTTAAACAGTTCCAAAAAATGTTATAATAGTCCAGATTAGTTTTTGTTTTATTCTTTGATCCCGTACAATGACTACGAATTACATTGATTTTCTGTTGTTTTTTAATGGATTATAATGGCGAATTATGTGGAAAATAATATAGGTAACTTACTGGTTATTATAATGTTATTAGACCTTGGATTACTACGATACGTCTACAATTCTCATTTATAAAACCAATACTGCCGGGCTAAGAGACTAAGATAATGTTCGCAGGCATTCACGGCCATTGTCTAAAGTAGCTTGGCTTCTGGGTTGTAGCCGCGTCCTTGGCGAATAATTGACCGACGTTTCGGTCGACATTGCAGTCGCCAACATCAGGGAGCAGTTATATACTGAGACAAAAGAAGCTAAGATACTTAAGAGACTAAGAGTAGGGGGAAAAAAATTCTTTATTCGCCGCAACGAAAGGGAAAGAAGCTACAGGATTTTGTTTTATCCTCGCCGTCATTTCCTCAGGATGGAGTTGGCAAACCATCTCTCCCCCCCCCCCTCCTTCACCCAGCCAACCGAGCGTGTGTAGTTGGGGAAACTTGGGGGATGTGATTCGTGGCACCATTCCTCGTAGTTCGTCCTTTGCCTGCACGTCGCCATCCCTGGTAGCGGTTCAGGCCTCGCCGCGCCGTGCAAAACAGACCCCAGTGACGAAGACACGAAGATATGGACCCTCATCACCCACTTGTCTCACCAACAATAATTTTTGGACGTGAATACGTCTTTAAATTTGCTTCCCTAGTGGGAGGTAATTAAAAAAAAAAACGAATGATAACAAAATCGGGGGATACAGTTTGGTGTTGCAACTACATAGCTATAATTTCCATCCAAAAATTTAATCACACAATTGGATAACTAAAGGATCAAAGAATTAGTTACGCTAAGTGAGGACTGTGATGCATTGCGCGCGTTGGAGGGGGAAGCGCCGCCATTTTGAGGTATTTTGCTGCGTTTCGAGATTTCCATTTAGTATAACTGTTGACACGGAGAAGCTACGACGTTCGTTTCAGTTTCAATCGTCAGCTCTTGTCGAAATCTATCGATTGCATGTATAAACATTAGTGTAAAAAAGTTACAGTGAATATATATGGTGTTAAATTTAAAAAAAAAAAACCATGATTATAACATACATAAAATAGCGTATTTTATATTTTGTATGGAAAATATTACCTGTTACGTACACGTATTCACGTACAACACACGGCGTGTCCATGAGGCAGCCACAGGCCTTTTTTTTCCTTCTGTGCACAGTGGTCTCCTTTGCATGCAGCCACATTTACAATCGCATATAAATTATTTACTCACGCCATTTTTTTTCTCCAAAAACACAGAAAGGAGCAATGGGCAGCTGCACAAATGCTGTGTTATTGGTGCGTTAAAAAAATGTTATCATTACATGAACACATTTATCCTTGAGCTATGAGGTATGAGCCTTTGGTTTACAATGAAGTGTCATTTAAATAACTGCAAAATTTATCGAGGTATTAATTTAAAACATTGCAGATCAACAGTTCGATTGACAGAGACCGATTCTTACGGTTAATGTTATGCAAAAATAAAGTAATATAAAAACACATCAGAAACAAGAAATTCACGTTCACATGTTTTAACAACTTAAAATATTGCTTTGAACGGTGTAGACTATTATAAACAGGTTTTAAACCATATTCTATACATATTTCATGGACATAGTGGCTAGAGTCGCTGTGCTGGTCGGTAGTTGGCCGTAGAGGCGGGCGGCTTTCGCAGTTGGACTTCGGCACTTGAATGTCAGGACGGTTACCAGTCCTTAAGTAAGTTATGTAACGTGTGGTACGCTTACGTAAAAAAAACCACTATGCTGAATTAGAGTCACTATGACGGGGCATTATTAAAAATCAATGTCCGACATAGTTTTTCGTAAGTGTAGTTAGTGTTTTTAAAATAAGTTACATAAGACACGCGCATTTATACTGAGACAGTGCACTAACGTGAGAGTGGAGTACGCGTATAAAGTCTTCGGTGAAGGATGAAATACTTGAAGCACGCAAGAGGTGGTGCGCTTGTTCTATGCGTTACTCCATGAGCAGAAACGAGAGCATGAGCAAACTGTGTGCGGACCTCTCCCGATACCTGGCACCAATATTTTCCAGATGATTGGCGCCAATTTATTGATAGCTCAAAGCGAAGCTTGAAATGTGTTCTTTACACAATGGGAACAAATATGGTTCAATATCAACTGATCACTCAAAGACGATGAAGGAAATATATAGCACCGTAACTTTGTTCTTGGAGAAGATAAGGTATAGTGAACATCAATGGGTGATTTGCGTGGTCTTAAAAATGGAAAACTTTATCCTCGGATAGCAAAGTGACCACACCAAATATTCTTGTTTCTTGTGCTTCACAGAGAAGACGTGGTCTTTGGAGAAAAAAACGTTATTAATGAACCATTCATTGAACGAGAGAAAATCATCTTTCTTCCACTGCATATCAAGCTAGGCCTCATGAAGCAGTTAGTAAAGGCTCTTGATAAGGATGGACCGTCCGGCGGGCGGTGTTGGTGTTCAGTTGGCTCGGACACTGTGACGCTGGGAGCTCTGCGCGTCACGACTACTGAAGCCGGCGCCAGCGTGTGGCCACTCTCTAGCGGCGCGACGGAACTACAGGCAAGTTGCGATGAGGTATGAAAACCACGAAAACTGAGTGATGCGCCTCAAGTGTTTGTTGCGCACAACTGCCGAACACTGACTAAAGACAAGTTTTCATAAAACCCAGTGAAAATACCCGTGTAATTGATCACATTGTTTTTAAAATATATATTTTTTTGTTCGCACCAGTACACTGGCACGTATAGTTAACGAATTTTTTATAACAGCTGGTGTTTAGCATGTTAATAGTTTGAGTATTATAAACCCCATCAGTATTACAATGTTAATTGGGCATTTATATATGTATTTGAATACACAGGCCAACAATAGTTTTGGTGCCGGGGTATTTGGAGATGATTATATATGAATTTGGTGTCCTGAATTCAAATTTGGCATTAGTTTTTCTTTAGGATGTCAAATTTGTAAGATGTAATGTTTTAGTGAATTGTATATTTAAGTTATTTTAGGTTAAATCCATGAAACAAATTTAACAATTAAACTTGAAATTCTTATTTAATTACACTAATATTATAATATTATTCAATATTTTTATATTATACAAATATTATAAGTATATAATAATATTATATGTATAAAGATAGTACCAAGTCATCGATGGAACCAACTAGTCACTCAACAATTCGAAAGCTTCTTTTTCGTGAATTTCTAGAATATATCTTGGAACAATCAAATTTTTTTAACTCCAGCAATAATATTCTATCATATACGTACGTATCCCATATAACTTGATAGCGGTCCTCCATAATTTTAAAATCTTCATGAAATCTTTCACCGTGCTCTTCACTGCTGTCTCCTAAATTTTCAGGAAAACTGTCCTGGTTGGTGGCTGTATAAATAGTGTACCATAATACTCATATTGTACCCAAGAGATTTGAAATATTTAAGCATATCTTTTACCAGTTCAGCAAGATTTTTTTCCTTTTCGTTGGCCCAGAAAATTTCGGACAATGAAGACATATGAAGTCCAGAATTTTCTCTCAGCCTCATTCGTGGAATTTACGGAGGCTTGGTCCTTTATGAATTTTCTTATTTCTGAACAGTTAAATATTCCTGCTTCAATTTTGTCCTTACTCAAGTGAGACATTTTATCCCCTATAAATTACAAGCATGATCCATCCTTATCAAGAGCCTTTACAAACTGCTTCATAAGGACTAGCTTGATATGCAGTGGAGGAAAGATGATTTTCTTTCGTTCAACAAATGGTTCGTTAATAACGTTTTTTTCTCCAACGACCACGTCTTCTCTGTGAAACACAAGAAACAAGAATATTTAGTGTGGTCACTTTGCTATCCCAGGAGAAAGTTTTCCATTTTTAAATCCACGCAAATCACCCATTGATGTTCACGATACCTTATCTTCTCCAAGACCAAAGTTATGGTGCTATATGTTTCCTTCATTGTCGTTGAGTGAACAATTGATATTGAACCATAATTGTTCCCATTGTGTAGAAGAACACATTGCAAGCTTCGCTTAGAGCTATCAATAAATCGGCGCGAATCATCTGGAAAATGATCAGAAAGTCTAATTTTTTCCAGGAGTCCTCTAATAACATGACAAAATACAAGATTTTCTTCTTGAGAGCAGAGTGGTAGCAGACCCTTTCTCTTGTACGATATAAAGTAATATTGGTTCCTTGTTCCAGTAATTATTTTTCCTTCAACCTAGAAGCCATTTATTTGGAAGCTTCGTTTGACAGGTTAAGATTTCTGACGAGGTCGTTTAACTCATCCTGGTTGAAATGTTGACGAATTGTTGACATCCCCCCGTAATCACTGTCACCTTCATTAGTATCAGAAGGGTGGTTATAAGGGACAACAATGGTTCTCAGAAAGCTCTGGAAGCTGGTGATGGTACATCCTCTGAATGAGGGACCGGGTGTTTGCAGAGAATAAATCAGGATAAGTCCACTTGCTACGGTTGTTTAGATTTATTTCAGTAACATTTACTAAACAGAAATAACAGTCATCGATGAGGTTTTTGGGTGCTCTCCAAACTATCAGTAAACCGAATTTCAAACGTCTTCTTTTACAACTAGTCCACTGGTGAAATGAAATGAACAGGTTTTACAAACCTGATGCGGTGCCCAGGATTTATCCAGATCACTGAGCTTAACATCAAAATATCCATGATAAGCTCTCTTTACAAGATTACTAAAAGTATTTCTGTTATATTTTAATATGTGTTCTCTGCATATGCAGCAACACATCAGGATGATTTACCCAACTTATTCCACTGGAACTAATTTTTTATCAATTTCTATCTATCCTGCATGGCTTAAACTCACAAACTGACATAAAATTTATTTGAAGCGTTGAAATGAAGGATGATATACCAATTCTGGTGTATCCCAGTGACAAAGTGGAAATATCTAGCCTGGGGTATCTTTGTAACGAAGTCAAGCAGGCGTTTTTACTTAGGGCCGATATTATGACCTCCGGCTAAATCTTCAGGTTAGCTAGCCTCCAGGTAGGGCTAGCCTCCGCTTAACGAACGAGGGGTGTATTATGACCCATACTTAGCCTGCGGTTGGCTAACCGAAACCTGACGAAGCGTGTGGTGTAATAATGGGTGTGTTGGTAATGAAATAAAACAGAATTTGGTAACTTTTTTTGCAAGACAGTTATTTTTTCTGGTAGAATGTTAGTCAGCTGTTTGTTTGTATTGTGATTCGGAATGTTTACAGCTGCAGTAAAGAAATATGCCGCGAACTTTATCTTGCAACAGATATAATTAAATTAACCAAAAACTACTTTGACGTCAAACCTGCTTTGTATTAAACCATAAAATTACAATTTACGATTCAAAACCGTGTGTTTTCAACTTTACTCTTGTATTTAAACTCATGATTTTGTTAGGTTATATATTAAGCCAAAACTAACGAAGTAATTCTATACCAACAAATAAATAGGGATGACATTTTTGCTAGAGAACACTTATTTCTTTCATAAATTTATTTCATAATCAAATAATATAGACCCCGTTACGGGAAAATACTTGTCGATTTTCATTTCACTGGTGTAGGTTTCATTTTTGTACTAATAGTTTCGCATCACGTATCCAAATTAATCCGATCCTGATGGAATTAGTTTGTGGTATAGGATGCTTGCTGTTTTAATTTAGTAGGTCGAGAGATCCTAGATATATTCAGTGCGGAAATAATTATGATTGTAAAATGTAAACGAAAGAAATATATTTTTACAAGACCTGACATAATTTGTTTGCATAGTGATATGTTAGGTATTTTGTGTTGTGTACAGGATTTTTCAACATTCTAAATAAAAAAAAGCAAGTATAATGTAAAACAAGACCAACATATAAAGGGTCATGCCGATAGGATCAAGGGATAAACTTGGATACGGTAAACAGAATAATTCCAGTGCTGTTTTCGTTTTGCACTTGCGTGGCAGGTAGATAATAAGTACCTAATGGTTTGTAAGATAGGGAAGGGATAATTGGGTAACATTTATTTTCACATTCAATTGTATTCATTGAATTATAACCACGTCTGAAGTCGTATGAAGTGCATTTCATTCCCGGCATATGTCCACTGTATTACGAATAAAAATTCACAGATACAACTTTCACGAAAACACGCATTTTATAGGTACCTACCGGTAATAATAACCCTCGTTTTACAATTTTAAAATTCACTTATTTACACATATTCTTAAGCAGGAACATTTAAGTTTATATACATAGCATACGTTTATGTACTTCGTGATCAATTAAAGTCAAATAATAATACACGACTCGACAAGAATATAAAAGCGTGACTACACTTTCATGCCATGTAATTTTTAATAAAACTTTGACGAATGCGAAGCATTTTACATTTAGTAATAAATTATTCCATCGCATCCTGCAAATATTCAATAGAATTCCTCAAATAGTCATCATCACTAACAACAACTAACCTCGCCTGATACATCGCCATTTTATTTTCTGTTGCTTAGCCTCCGGTTAAGCAGCTAGCGGCCGGTTCATCCACCCGCTAGGTTAGCCGGAACTTTAACTGCAAGGTAGACGTTAACAGGGAGTCATAAAACCGAAATAAGAGCTAGCCTGCGGTTAAATTTTAGCCGGAACTTTAGCCTGAGGTCATAAAACCGGTCCTTAATGTTTCACACTTAACTTATAAAGTAGATCAGATAGAAAAAATAATAATTTCATATTTAAATTCAGTGCCCCAAATATAGCTAAAAATTAGTTTTAAAATCCTATGCACTAATTTTTTTCTTCTTGTTGGCCTGTGTTATTGTTTAAAAGGTATATGGCCTAATAAATTTGCTAGAGATAAACATATTAAAATATATATATTTGTAATAAATACGGGTTACAATCTTAAAATATATAAATCAAGCAACTCGGTTAACACCTCACAAGCAACGAGGTTGCAAAACAATGTTAATAAATACGTTCTCAAAGTAAATATATTATATGGATGGCTTTATGGTAATAATACATGATTTAACAATTACATTCGAATTTCATAGTGTTACGAACGTAGACAGGACTGCGACGCGCGTCAGGTTCAGCACGGCCACTGACGTCACGCGCCGTCCATTGACGTAAGGCATGCCACGCGTGCCTTGCCGGATTACAAGGGTCGTAGCTACCCCCCTCCGCTCCCCTCGCTCCGTCACACCTCAGGCTATTGCCACCTTTAGCGGCCAGGGAATTCCTGGCTTACAGAGGCCGCCGCGAGGAGTGGCGTGAATAAGCATCGCTGTTCTGGGTGTTTGATTTTCAGAAACTGTAGAAGCATGGCTATTGATAAAATTTATATAATCTTAGTTGTTCATTGAAGTGAAATGTATTCTAAATCCACGACGATTTTAAAAGTCTTCAAGTTTAGTTGCAGCCAGCAATTGTCATTTTCAGGCATTCCATCTTACAAGGTACTATGCATTAACAAGGTTCAATTTTCAACGTTCTGTACTACAATCAAATGGTTATGAGCAATAAATTTTCCAAGTGCATTATTGTTTAATTTTCTTTATCTCACGTCCCTCAAAGTGTTGGTGTAAATTCAAATACGACATAAAGAAACCAAAATAAATTTTCGCCACAAAAAAATGGGAGGGTAAGTTAAACGTGGGTACACGCTTATTGTCGTAAGAAGTGGGGAATTTCCCACGGTTTGATTTCACTGCCAGGCAAGATGAAGACAGGAGTTTGTCGGGTGCCATTATTTCGGAGGCCGTGTGTCCTTGTTGCGCGCCGGTAGAGCGCTGCGACCTCAGTCCGCGGGACTCGCAGTTTGAAGCCTAACCGGCATTTTCCATTAGCGAAATGAGACTGGGGTCCCGGGAGACGGCGAATTCCCCGCTGATTTAGGAGCCCCACCCCCTTACAGACCCCCCAAAAAAATCCCTCCGCCCCCGGGAAACTGCTTCCTTTGCTGCCTTGGCGTTACGTCCAACTTTTTGCCCTTTATTGGGTTAAGTTAAGCGGCTGGGAAGGCAGGGTTGTAGGACGGGGGTGGAGGGATTCCGTGTGGGTCATCGCGACCCCCTACGGACCAGGGGGACGGGGATGGGTAAGGGGGTGTTGGGAAGATATCCAGTAGCTTTCGATTGGTGGGTCATATACGGCGGGCAATAACCCATCCTTTCATCCCTGAGGGGAGACGAGATTTGATGCTTCGGCGGACGAACCGTGAAAGAAGGGCTTGACCCATGGGTTATGAGGGGAGTGGGTGATGGAGACCTCGTTAGGTCTGGAGAGCGGTGAGCGATTGTGTGATTAGGGTGAGAGGCTGCCCTCCCCCCACCCTCCTTCGAGACCCACCAGCAAACATGTTTCCGTATAAGTCATCCTCGAGAGGACACAGTTCCATTCCGACCCCACTGACCTTTTGCTCTACATCACTCCTCTTCCAAGACGCGAGGGTGTCATTTTTCCCTATCTTTTCTCTTGAGAGATGGATGCTCGGCGCTAGCAATTCCATGGAAGGATTCCTGAAGGGGGTGAAGGAATACAGTGTTTGCTGTTTGCTTTACGTTTCTTTCTCAGGCTCTTCTTCACAAATACATTTAATATCATTGCGTCGGATTGGAAGCAATAAGTTTAATCGTGTGTTGTGGTTTACGATGTCGTCAGAAATCATGACCTGCAGAAAACCAGTATGTTTGAAAATTTTTTATAGTTTATCTCACTAACGTGTGCTTTTTTATGACAGAAAATGATACTTCTGTATTTAATTGGATGGTAGAAAACTTTACCATCATTTTTGAGAAAAATATTGCAAAATGGCTGGCTATCCCAATTACATATTTGTAGAAACATGTACTTACATTTATAAAGTAACATAGTTGTGTGTGCTACATGGCAGCTTAATGCCAAGCATGAGTACGTAGAAAATGTCTTTGCGTTCATGGGAACGACTACGTCCGAAATATCATCTCACGAATATTGAAATAAACTAACCCTATCTCTAGGTTCTTCAGCCCGAAGGTTAGTATAATCCATCCTTGTTAAGATAAATGTTATACTGTGTAAATAGAGCCACGTCAGGCAAAGTTATATCATCTCCGGTTCTTCCAGAAACTAACCAGCGGTGATAAACAATCTAGGTTGGCAAAGCATATAAATATTATCTTTACCTCCCGGGATAATAAAGTGGTAAGTAAGAAATTATAGAAAGTAATAATTATACGTAATCTTAAAACTCAATTAATCATAATAATTGATTCTTTAATTTTTTAACACTTTAGTTCCCATAAAAAAACCACTTTGAATATCCATTAATAAGTCAGTCACATTGTAAAATTTAAAAATGCACCCCAAGCTTTTTCCATTGACAATTACGTTTCCTGCTTGCGAGTGCAAAGTGCTCAAAATTACTATTTTTTCGCTGAGCATAACAAGCATTTTAATATAGTGTACATAGATGTACTGCAGTAAAGTCATCAATTCCAGGCAAACCAACGGAGATAAAGTTATACTTGTTAGATTGTATACCACGTGAAAGAAGCGTCTCGATACGTTTGTTTGCTTTATAAATAGAAATGTATGGTTCAATTAATGAAGTGCTGTGCTCTAAAAGTTATTTTTAAATATAATTTTGGCTTTTATCTGCTAAGTATGAAACCTACTGTAAATTGAATAAAAAACAACCTCGAATTGTTAAAATTATCTGCATTTCACAGTTTGAAGCTATCAGTTAGGTAAGTTCTGTATAACTTTAGTAAGTAGAAAATTATTTCATAATGTTCATCAATGTTAGGCTGTTGGATGGAAGCTAAACTAATGAAATGAGGTATTTATCATAGACATGCGTAGATGTCTTGATAAGTGTTTTTTAATGTTTTAAATCTTAGTTCTTGGTATACGGCATGTGATAGGAGTAATTTAGTGAATGGAACGTAAGTCGTACGAACGGAAATGTGTAACCACGGTGCCGAAGTCGTCGAAAAGATGGTGGACCCACGTGTAGCAAAATAAACACATATATAGTAACTTTCGTAAACATTAGGTGACCTACCAAACTTATAAGTGTGCAAAATGAAACTTCATGATAGTAAAACTACCCTGAAATATATTTGGTAAACTAAATTAGTCAAGTTAAAAAGTAATTAGAAGTTAAAAATTACATAAGGAATCTGGCGTTACAATGTTGTTAATACACAGTATTCTTATAAAATTATAATTGTCGTTAGCGCGGTGGCAGAATGTGTTTTTAAATAATATAATACAGTGAAACCTCTATTTAACAAATCTCAAGGGACCAAAATTTGTAGTGTTTGTTGTAAAGGGGTTTGTTAAATGGAGGTTTCGCACGATATATTTCTAGTCACCATAAAGCTTCACATAAATGGCTAGAACTGTCTTTCTGACTGTTTAATACGATATGAGGAATTAAACATGAAAAAGTACATAGAATACACTTGTTTAATGGCCAACCATTGCTTAGAAATTATCAATTCCCATCCCCAGTGCTTCCTGGCATGCCTTTGTTGATGTTTGATGCCCTAGCCTCCATTAACAAGTCAAAAAGTATCTTGTCCAAATCATCATTTTTACATACTTTCACACGTTTTCGATTTGTCCCTACCAGAGAAGCGTTGCTTTCGATCTGTTCCCGGTTGGATAATATGGTCGAAAGTGTAGACGCCGGGATGTCGAAACGTTTAGCTATATCACTTTTTTTTCCACTTTCATCAACTGCATTTAAAATTTCTAATTTTATTTTAACGTTAATCTGTCGCCGCTTTTTAGGATTAGAATTCATTTTACAGTAGTAACGTGTTGTTTTCCGTAACTACGTGTGGAAATAAATAAACAGTGAAAACTGAAAAAACGGAAATTGTACTACACCATAGTTAAAAATATTTGCGTGTGTGCATCTTTAACCATAGAAACGCAAAATACACTAGTTGTTCGTCTAGCCAGAGCGATGGTACGAGAGGTTTCCGCCACTAGCGCTAAATGTACCCGCCATTTTGAACAAAGTGTGGCATGTATACACGACGTGTGTTATCCATGATGCTTTGTTTATTTATTGCCTTCCGCGATGTTGCTTATTATTTTAAGGTTATACGCACGTATTTTTAAGCAGTGAATGCAAAAAAAATAGTGGATGTCTTGTAGGAGATGTTTATTTTTGCGTGTTTTTTCAATAGCGGCAGTTCGTTGTAAAGGGAATTTCACTATTTCGGAACAAATAAAATTCGGTATTTAGAGGTTAAAACAGCATTGATCTTATGGCGGTTCGGCGGGACCAAAATTTTATTTCGTTGTATGGGGTTTTTCGTTAAATAGAATATTCGTTAATGGAGGTTTTACTGTAATGATATTATGTGATATAATAATAAAATATGAAAGTAGTACATGGCAGTATTAGAAAAAAAATTGAATTACCTCAAATAGGTTTAGTTTTACTTGTAGAAAGTATATAATACACAGGTTTCAATCGTATAGCAAAAAAAATTCAAATATATTCTTAGTGTTGTAATATGTGTTTTAAAATGTTTCAAGTCAATATTATAGTAATGCCTTAAAGGTTGAATTTCTACCGTGTCCTTACTCTTTAAGGTACTTATATTTTTGATGAATTTAACAAGATGTGCAGTATTTAAATGTAATTCATTTTTCGAAAATCAGGTCCAAAACCAAGTCTCGGGATTTTTTCAAGTTTTTTTTATAGGAGCCGTTTCTAATAGTTTAAAATTCCGTCTGTTTCGTGCTGCTGTCTGCGCGTGATGGTGGCGAACAATGTTTACGATTTAGGCAGCGAATTTTAGCAGCGGGTGTATTAATTACGTGTATGATTCACCTTCAGAAATTCCAGTACTTTAAAGCGAATATTTTTTAATATTGGTATATTTATCAAACTCAGTGATATATTAAAGAATTCCACTTTAACTTTCGTGTCCAAGTTTCCTATTTTACGCTTATTTGCATTATTACGACACATGAATGTACTCGTAACCGAGGGTGGATGATTACATATCACTGGACAGTATACTGAAAGACTAGCTCACATTTTTTTTTTAAATTTAAAAATATGATAATGTCTTTAAACGTTACTTTTATTCAAATAGTATATACGTCCATATTTCACCATACTGCAATAACCAAGATAATATACCCAACATGAGGAGATATTCTCAATCGGTTTTGTGCACCATTGAAAATTGTTTAATAGTATGCTATGGTTTTTAAAAACACAAGCTTTCATATCCAAAGCTCATTGGTAGAATGTTTCGTGAACGGGTAATGCCTGGCCGGCGCGACGTTTCCCAGAAGAGTAGTAGCCACAGCCAAGATGGAATGGAAAAGAGGGGGGGGGGGTAAGCAGTGAAGAACTCACGGACCTTAGCCTCATTTCTCCAGACCAATTCAATTTCCTTGATCGGCCATTACTCAGGCCGACGCCGGCCACTAAATTCTCAGCCACTCAGCCGCTGCTTCAAGAGGGTCCACCTCCGACTAGCCCGCCCACCTCAATTTCCCACTTTGACCACCCTGCCCCTCCCCCCCGCGCGAGATCCCCTCGCCCCTGGTCCATCCCTTGTTCTTCTGGACTGCCTCGTCCTCCTCCTCGGCTGAAACAAAGGGAGCGCCGGCCACCATGTTTTACATCCCTCTGCTGCCCCTCCAAGAGTTCGCCGGCCACTTTCAAACGAAGGGCTTCTGGAAAAGGATTAATGGCTGCAAAAAAACTGCCGCTCTCTCTCACCTCCAAAGCCTTAAACTGCCCTCAAAGGAGGATCGCGAAGACAAACCCCGCTGCGTGCAGGCCAGGTCTTCCCGTCCACAGGTTCCGGTGCCAGACATGTTCCTTCCTTCGGTCAGCGCTCTTTCAGTTTCTAAGATCCAGCATTTACTTAAAGGCTACTTATACTAGGCGCCTCCAGCAGACATCGTCCAAAACAGGCTGCACTTTTCAAGTGTAAAACACATACTAACAACATAAATGTAGAAAAAATTATAAGGGAAAAATCACATGTGAAGTATATACACGGATATCCAAACAATCAATCACAAGTCCTTGAATAGTGAATACAGTAAAACAAATAAAAAAAAGTTACTTCCTAAAAGAAATTAGCAGAAAGGAATTCAAATTAAAATTCACATAGCTATCATCGATATACAAATAAATTCTTTTATTTATGCTTAATTCTTGGTAATGTGATGTGTCATTTTTTTTTAACTGTTGTTCTATATAAAAATACTTTGAAACGTACAAGCTTAATCAGTAGGTTTCACAGCTATGAATATCTTTGTGAAGAAGAGAATTTCAAAATGAGAAAGGTGCCACAGGAGAGTTAAACACAAAATGATTAAAATTGGACAATTGTGGATTTAATTTGTTCCTTCACTTAAATATATCTGTGGTTTTTGGTGAGGAACCCATCACAATTACAGATGTAATGAGGTAATTGACGATTTCCCAATAGAAGTAAGTGACCGAAAGGCTTGATACTTTTCGATTATATTATAGGCCTGCATACCATTTTATGTTTCTCGTATGTGATATGTCCGATCTTTTAAGTTGCAATCAGTTCTCCTTTAGACGTTTCTTCTCTTAGTTAAGAGGGATTAGGCCTGGCCATCTGGCAATTTCAAGTATTCTCGTACTGCTTACAATAAAGCTTCCGAGCTAAATATTTGAGGTCGACAGTGAATAGGAATTAGCTTTGGCTACTTGTTGAAGTCAACGCTTGTGAACTGGTGTATATAATGATAGTTATAGTCGCCGGCGTGAAATAATAAGTTACTTACTCGCGACGTTAACAGACTAGAGTCTGTTGGTGATAGTATATTACTAACAAGATATAAAAGTTTTGTTATGATTTATGCCTTGTCTTGCCAAACAATTAGGATAAATCGTTAAAAATTAGAGTTATAGCAAAAAAATGAAAAAAAAATCACTATTTCGGGGCCTAATCCTCCTGATTTGTGTTAGTGGTGTCTTAATGTTTCTTTAATTATTTCATTTATTCGTATATTTGATTCGTGTTCTTGGTTTTACTGCATTGACTCAGCTGGTAACTCTCGTTTAAAATGTCTAAGGCAGGGTTTTTATGCTATAATTTAAGTGAGATAATGGACATGCATTGAATTTATTTGAACTACATGTCACTTAAAGCTTTATTTGTTTTAAAAAATTTTAAATTTGCCAAAATAAGCAAATTATATGTTTTAGTGGAAATAGTACGAATTCGCACGAGAATAAAGGCTACATAATTCTTTTTCAAGTGTGTGCAGTGTGTATCAAAGCGATGTGGCTGTGTGAACAGTTTTCACTTTTTTTTATCTTCCCCTGTAATGGAACCATGGCCCCCACAAGGGTGGGGCTGGGTGGACCCCTGGGCCCAGCCCTGTTTATTCTTAAATGTTTAAAATATTATAAGTCTTAACAAACTAGTAAAATATATTGATTATTTTATAAATAAATTTTAGTTTGGACTAACCATACACTGTATTTTCAGGTTATATAACATTCTAAAAAGAGTGTAGGCAAGAAATAACCATGCACTAATAATGTATCACTAGAGACCGGAAAAACTCGTGATTTCAATGACCTGTAGGATATACTCCATGATCCTCTATGCACGCGGGAAAGTTACATTTGCTCGTTGGCTACCGACTCGATGACACCTGTTAACTGGGACGCTAGTGATTCGATACTTATTTTGTTAAAGGTTTTTCATTGGCCGAGCATCATTCAGATAAACTGTGGCCCAATTACCGACACGGTAAAAAAAAAAGGCAAACATTTTTTTTTATTCTAGACTATCACGAAATGAATCCGCGAGTTTTTCCGGTCTCTATGTATCACGTGACTGTAAATTTGAGGGGGGGGGGGGGGGAACCCGTCTCCGATCGTGGGTCCAGGGCCCGTAATCGAATGTGGGGGCCATGAATGGAACATAAATATTCTCCAGAGTAGTAATTTTGGTGGAGAAGGAGTTGGTTTTTGCAAGGGTGAAGCTGGAGGAGGAAGGGGGGGGGCTAGGGGTTCACACCCCCGCCCCCCCCCCCCCCTTTAGCACCAAATCTTTAATCATTTTCTTATTCATCACTCAAACAAATTTCATATTAAAATTAATAAAATTTTACCATTACAATATTTAAATTTTAGTACCGAAAACTGATAAATAGCACTATTTTACACCTTAAAATATAAATTTTCCCGGGGGAGGACCCCCGGGGGAGGGGGGCATGCTTCTTATCACCCCCCACACACAAATCCTGGCTACGCCACTGGGTGTTCGACAGGTCTTGGAGCCGGGAGGGGGTCGGGGGTCTCTGCCAGGGACCGAGGCGCGGTCGTGCGAACCGCCGCCTGCCGGCCGGCCAGACGGAGAGGAGGGAAGCTCGCCCGCACCAAGATGGCGAGCCGCAGAGTAACGATTCAGCGACGCCAGCGCCATCCCTCGGACGACCGCCGCACTGCCAGGCCGCAGCGGAGGCGCGCGCAGTCCGGCCCGCGTTCGCCGGGAAGCCTTCTTTCCACAGACGCTCGATCGTGCATCTTCGGGTTATTTTTTATTTTGGACAACTCGTGATAACTAATGGTCAATTAGATTAGGTTACCTACATTATAAATATTTTAAAACATTGTGGATGGTTCATTTGGTTAGGATAGCTACATTAAAGGTAGGTACTGTGAAATCATGTAAACGGTTTCCTAGCCCTGGATAGCTACATATTAAAAAGTTATTTGCTAAGCAACCTTCGGGGAACTTCGGGTGTGGCTCTCTCACCTGTTAATTGAAGGCTTCCCGTGCTCGCCCGGCGATGCACGAATACTTACACACCTGCCTTCGTGGAATCTCTGGATATTATTATTATTATTATTTTTACGGAAAACCATAGATATGGAAAGTATCCAGTTTGAGCACTAGCCGTCAGATAAGAAACTTTTTTCCCCCCCAAGATTTTTTCTTCGGAATTTCACGTATCAATATAACAGACCTTTCCCAGCATATTGTATCAGGTGTGTTCTAGCATGTTGTTATTAATAACTGTTGCTAAGCTATTCGGAAGACAGTTAAATCAACATATTTCCGGTTGGTATATTTATATTTACAAAAAAGTTTGAAATGAACCTTCATAATATTGATATGTGTTGAAATGATGAATGGACGACATAAAAGTACACTTTCATGACTTGATGTAAGTTTTTGGACATACGCCATTGCTAAGAACTTTTTCTGTTGAACTTACATCAAGTCATGCACTCCCATTGCACAAATCTTTTAAAGATAACAGTACACTTTCATGCCGTATGTAGACTCGCGCACAATTTTTGTTCTCAAAACCACTTTTTAAAAAAATTCGTCTTCAAACAACATGAAAGTTTTTTGGTTCTTTAATTCCATCAATTTTTGCATAAACCTTTAGCTTTTTAATCTTAAATACACGTACAGCTAATACGTTTGTACACAAACGGCAACCATATTTGTGCGTGTAGTGCAGTGAATTCCCCCTCCCTTTAAGGATTCACCCCCGCACCCAGAAACGGACCTATGCTCCATCTGGAACCATTCCTAATCTCTGTTTATAACATCTTAGCTCTTGGTATACAGCATTTGGTGGCAGTAATTTCGTGAATGCGACGGAAGGGAACGGAAATGTGTAACATACACGATGCTGCTATTTATGGAGGGTGACGTGAACCAGAGATAACAAAGAAAAAAAAACTTTAAAGTATTGACTGTTAAATGAAATTTTAACAATACGGGCAGAATTTTATTAAAATGCCTTGTTGAAAACCATGTCCATCGCAGCCGTTTCATTTTATAGTTAAAAATTTCGCTCTGCAAATCGATTAAAACGATAGTCGACGTAGCTGCTCCGGCAGCGAATTCTAGTGGTGGGTGCGGAAACTACTTGTTATTCGCGCCCAGAAAATAAAATAAAAACTAACCATTTTTGTTCATTTTTCATTTTAGGCATTATTTTAAAGAATTGTAAGTTAAATTTCTTGTCCGAAGCCCATGTTTCGTATTATAATTGTATTTGCAACATAAAAATACATTTTTTTGCTCGTACCGAAGTAAGACGTAACACATCACTGTCGAGTACTGACAACTTGCTACCATTTTCTTTTAAGTTGAAAAGAATGCGCAGTTTTAAGCATGACATAAAGTATAATGTGACGTAACAAATATAGATACTTAAGTCGTTAAAAAAATTTGGTTGTCTGTAAAGTCTGTTTACGGACGATAGTTTAACGTGACAACATAATATCAAAACATTGAGAAATGATTGCATACTTTTATGAATAAAATTGAAATTTTTTTATTGTTTATTGAATTATCACTATTTTGTATAGATACAAAGGAGTGAAATTAAATCTACAATTTAATTGATAAATGTACTATTATTTGCACTCATTAATTCAAATATGTTTATTACTTTAACGAAGAGATTTGTTTAACTATAACTTTTATACATGTTTGCTATTAACTTCTTCCAATCGGTGTTCTTTGTTAAGGATAGGACGATGATAGGAAAAGTAGGAAACGAATGGGAGTGTTTCAAGTTTAAGATGTCTCGAAAAAGTCAAATCGATGGTTGTTCCAATCGAGTGTAAGAGAGATAGATGCGGCGCAAGCGTACAATGAGCGTAACGGGACATAGAGTAACGGGACAATGTGCGTAACGGGACACTTTTTCGTGCGTTCAGCCGGCGTTCATCGATTTATTAGACGTTCTCAGGTCAAAACAGAAAAAAAAAACATTGATTTGAAAATTATTTTAAGTAGACTACCTTTGTTACGTCACCTGATATTCCTTTCACTGCGCGACTAGTTCTTATTTTAATGATCGTGTTGTTATCGAGGCAAGCCGTTTGCAATCTTAGTAAGGACTCGCGCATAGCGGCGCCCAAGTTACTGCGAATGTTCGACAAATCCCGAAGTTACTCGAAGGCAGGTATTCGGGCGAATACGAAAGGATTTGTGATTCGTAGATTTTTCGCCGGCTTGGTGCGCCGTTACGCCAGCAACCTGAGTTGTTCGTCAGGCAAGTGCAGCCGCCACCACAGCAACAGCTAAGGTCCCTAGATATAATCTCGTTAAATACTTCATAAATACAAGATTTTGAAAAATATTTTATATTACAAATTACAGAACACCAAAGCAGGTGGTCTGCCACTGATAAAATAGAAATTATGAAAAAGTAGGTACAAGTAGATTTGAAATTTTTTTTACATACGTACCCAGAATAAAAAAAAATAATTTTTTACGAAGAAATTATTTTATTGTAAAACAATATTTAAAATTCTTATTTCCGCTGAAGTAAGTAATCTTAAGGAAAAAGGTTCAGTTAAGAAGCAGTTTTTGTATTTGATTTTTATTTAAATAATATTAAATATGCCTAATTTACTTCAAAAATATGTATTATTAATTTTAAAAAAACTTAACCTTTACCACCCAACAGAAGACAAATTAGGTTATTATTATGGCCTATGAGTAATCCTGTTTTCAGTAAAATTTAGTTCAAAAAAAATATTTTTTAAATTGCTTTTGTATCAAAGAAGTGGATCATAAGAAATCACCAAAATATTAAAATTTATAAAATTTTATATTTAAATATTATTTGTAAAATTAAACACTAATAATAAAGTTATTAAATATAAATAATTTACTTTGCTTTATGTATTTAAATTCTAAAGCAGATGGATTTTAGCGCTGGTTTTAAGTTAAAAAGATTTAGTTTCAAAGTTCGGTTTGCATTTCGAAGCAGTTACACACACGTGCGGTCCAACCCGCATACATGGAGTGTTCCTGGTACTTTTTTATTTTATTTCCACGGACGAAGGAAAGATGGGGTTGGAGGAAAGGTCGACAAAAGACGGGATAAGAATGTACGTCGGCGGGGACGCCGGGGGAAGAATTACTGCCCCGGGGGCCGGTGAAAACGAGGCTTGTGTTGTGGGCTGGGGAGGACGGGGACGGGTGAAGAAGGGGTGAAGCGGCTTGCCGCCCCCAGGCCCCGCCGCCGCCTGCAGGGCTGGTGTCTGAGCCGGGGGCGGCGCGAGCAACGGCCTCCACGAGGCTGCCGAAACGATCTCCTCCTTTGTTCTTTAAGGCTAAGCAACACTCAAATACTTTAGGTCTCTTACTAGATATATTTGATAACAAAGTTTGAGATGCAATTTAGGACTAAAAATAGGCTTTTAATTCCCGCCCCTTTCATCGTAAAATAAATTGGGACAAATAACCTCAGACGTGTTTTGCTTTCTGCCAAACTATCAAAGCTTAATATGAATATAAGCTTTCTTAATCGCCTCAATATTTACCACATTTGAATGTGAATACGATACGTCACAGTGTTTGGTTGAAAATATTGAAACATGTTACTTTTGAAACGATTGTTAATTAAAAGTAATATTATTACTTGCTGCATAAATAAAAAATCATATACGATCTTCAAAAATGTAGATATATTTCATATATTATTTTCTAAACAAATAAAATTTAATACGACCTTCATATCAACTCACATTTCTTTTTATAACCTCTTACATTTCTGATGTACCTAAAGCCATTTTAAATACTCCTTGTGACGCGAAAGATCGCCTTTTCCGTTTCCAATGGGTTATTCTGTCAAAAGTCCAAGAGATGGTTTCACTACTGAACGGGGCTGGATATGCGAGCTTGTTTGCTGCATGCCAACACACAACAGTTGAAACTAGATATTTATTACTAAACCGCACCAGGCATTGAGTTTAAATGATGGAATTTCTTTGAACACAAGTCAATACACTTGCGGTGTGGACCTGGCGCGCTGGCAACACAACAGTTTCGTCCACGTAACCTTCATTATTGTTCAGCTGTGAACACAAACAATTCCGCAATGGAGAATGTGCATTTGAAGAACTACAGTGACCTCACAAAATAACAATTCATTAAACATATAACCTGTGGAACTTCAATTTACAACTTGGCATATACTCAAATATATGCAATACTATAAATTATACTGTTACAACGAATAGTTTAATTATAAATGGTAAACATTAAATAACTTTTAATTAAAATAAAAGAGACAGAATAATCCTAACATAGCTTAGAAACGTTCAGAAGACAACTCATATTTTAATTTTTTTTTCAGCGCCTTATCTATTCCTCAGCTTGGATGCGCGGTGACTGTCAGTGCTGGGTGGACCCCGGCCAGCTGTGACGGGACGTGGGTGTTCGAACAGCTCGGTGTCTTCTCTCGCCGCGGCCCCGGGGAGATGACAAGCTCGCCGTCGGCTGTCGCCGCCCTCCTCGCACCGGGACTCGAACCCGGGACCACCCGTCGCCTCGTGGTCGCCGAAGTCTCCCTCTCCGCCTGGGCTCGGATAAGTTGCTGATGCGGACAGCGCAGTCAGCGCAACTGACACTGTCATCACTGCCGGTAGCGAGCCTGTCTGTGCCTGTCTGTGGCATCGAACCAGGGGGCTCGCTAAGAGTCCCAGGCCGCTGATTGCCGCCCATCACCTCTTGGCGTGTGTCTGTGTGTACGTTTATGTTGTGTTGGGGTGTAAATGATTCTGGAATATCTGTGGTAAGGGGTGGCTGTGGTGGAATGCTGGTGTCCTAGTGGAGTGGATGAATGTGGTGGAGTGGGGGGTATTGCGCTCACGAGGTCCGCCAGGGCCCCCGCTGAGCGCTAGCCAGTCTGCGCCTGCGTGTTGTCTTGTAGTCGAGTTAGCCGCCGGGGTCCACCTAGAGCCATCTAGGCAGAGGAGTAGATGAGGAGGCTGTTAGGCCGGAGGCCGTCCCCGACTCGTGCCGAGCCCGGGTCTAAGGGGCCCCCCCCTCCCCCCTACATTTCTAAGACTGCATTGCACGGCTTAGGGAATCCTTCTTTTCACAGACGAGAGAGCCAAACGCCCGATCGTGCATCTTCGGTTGTTTTTTTTGTTCATTGTAAATAAATATGACGGTGTTGATAAAATGATACTAATGGTCAGTTAGGTTAGGTTAGCTACATTATAAATACTTTAAAACATTGTGGACGGTTGATTTGGTTAGGACAGCTACATTAAAGATACGGGGGAAAAAAGCATGAACTTCGGGGAACTTCGGGTTTTGGCTCTCTCGTCTGTGAAAATATGGCTTCCCGCGCGGCTTATGGGGGACACGCGCTGTTGTCGAGTCGCTCACACGTTACAAATTTCACGAAGTGTGTTTCTTGGCATTCTCATTTCACCAGAAGCATTTTAAGTATATCGTAATTTAATATATTTCATACATTCACGATTATACATTTGTAACATAAAGCTACTATTTTTAATTTTAACCTACAACAAGAAACCGTTCACACACATTCATTGGTGCGAATTCATACGAAACACTAAAGTGAAATAGCAAATTGAACTTGATAGATAAATAAATAAATAAATAAATAACACATACCTTTTACTCACTATCGCTTCCATGTGTCGGAGTATCACAGGGCTGACCAGAAGAATGGGGATGGGGTGATGGAGATGACCGGGATGAATTTGATGAGGCCAAACTTATCAAATACCTTTCCTCTTCATCTTGAAGTTTGTCAGCTCTCCACAGCTCTTTTTCCATGTTATTCACCTTTACTTTCAGTTTTCTTTTGATACGTAGTCATAACCTTGTGTTATGAAGGACTCCACACCATGCGCTTGAAAGTTGTGGTATGCAGTCTTACGAACGACTTCACTTGGGCCTGTATTAATTTCAAGGGAGTTAAGCTCGCAGTGATATGGGGGCAAGCGAAGTACAATTCGTTCTAAGATTTTGGATGAAAAAACAAGGGTTGGAGGACAAAAGAATCATAACTTCCTACGCAGACACAACATCGAATTCGTACGTATTCTTTGTAAATCTTATAATTTTTATCAAGAAATGTTTTAAACAATTTTTTTATTAGACGAAACATTTCTAAAGGGTTTAAAACACGGTAAAATTAAAATTAAATTCATAACTCTTTTTGTAGGTACACTATAAAATCAGTTCTAATTGGTTGTTAATTGTACCATTTTTATCTAAAACTTTTGTCTGAAATAATGTTTGATGAGACGAGCTATTGTTACAGGGGGGTTGAAAAAATTAAGGAGTAGAAGGCAAAAAAATCATAATTTCTGTACTATCTACACTATTAAATTCGTTCTTTTTTATTGTAAATCTTTCATTTATTAGCTACAACATTCGTCTCAAGTAATTTTTAATACCACCATCCATTACTGCAAGGGTTAAAATAAACAGGGTTTGAGTGGCAAAAAATACATAACTCCCTTAGTAAACATACTATAAAATCCTTTCAAATTGTTTGTTAACCTTATAAATATTATTAAAACTTATGGCTTAAGCAATTTTTAATTAGAAGAACCATTGCTTCAAGGGGTTCAAAAATTAGGTTACAATTTTAAAGAAAATAATAACTGCCTTAGTAGGTACACTATCAAATTCCTTCAAATGGTAGGTAAATATTATAAATTTTATCTGAAACTTGTGTGTGAAGTAATTTTGGATAAGACTAAAAGTTGTTGTAGGGGATTGAAAAATTAGTTGTAGAAGTTTAAAAATATTATAATTTGCGTACCAGGTACACTATTAAATCCGTTCTGTTTTATTGTAAACCGTTAAATTATTATCTACAACATTCGTCTGAAGTAATATTTAATACGACTAACCATTACTGCAAGGGGTGTAAGAAACAGGGGTTAAAAGAAAAAAAAAAGTATAACTTCTTTAAATTGTTGTTCTTTAAACTGTTGTCATTGAAAACCTTCTGTGTTTGTCAGTGCTATCGTCGTTGTGTTGTCCATAGTAAGTACTTGTTTATCTTCATATATTGTTTATATGTTTTCTGTTGTCAAGGTCTGTTGTCTGCCTGCATTTAATTTGTCTCGTCGTTTTTAGCACACTGCATTCGTCTATGTTGATATATTATTTTTCATGACTAAGTTCCTTCGATGGAATTCTTGTGGTGCCTGATATTTAAAGGTTATCCGTTTTTTCGTCCGAGCTGTCTCCGTTGTGTTGACCACAATACTCGTTTAGTTTCATCGTTGGTTCCGCTTGTCCGACATCAGCTATTTTAGTATAGTTTTCTGTGAATTTTTAATGTAAATATTTTTTAAATTTATATTCGGAGTTTTCATAACAAACAGTGAAAAACTGCAATGGCTTATGTCAAAAAAAACTGCATTAAATAAAAAGATTTATAACTCCCTTAGTAGGCACACAATCAAACCGGTTCAAATGTTTTGCAAACCTTATAAACCTTTGCTGCAAGAGGTGGATCAAGAGGGTTTTATATAGAAAACTAAATTCTTAATTCTCTTATTTGGCATACCATCAAATCCGTTCAAATTATTGGTTAATCTTATAATTTTATTCGAAAACTTTTTTCTGAAACAACTGCAGGGGTTCGAGAAACCTGGGGTGGTAATAATAAAAAAAATAAAAATTCCCTATCATGTACTGTAACTACTTTATATATATATATATATATATATATATATATATATATATATATATATATATATATATACTAGCTGCAGTACCCGGCTGTGCACGGGCTGAACACCGGGTGATATATTGTCCGCGAGTTACAGCAAAATGGATAGCGATATGTCCAGTGTGTTGGACATTAATAAATGACACATAATAACTGTTTGTGTATCTGTGACCTATGATTTTCTGTTTACCCAGGGCGATCGGTTGAAAGGTTTAGAAGTTGATGCGCTACAGCGCCATCTAGCGGCGAGTTACAAAAAAAAATGGATGATAAAAACACTTCGATGTGCCAACTTTCATGGCGATCGGTCAAACGGTGTAAGAGTTTATCGACGTCATACATACCAAAATCCAATTATATATATTCTTATATTTCGAAATTTTGGGGCTTTCACTTTTGCGAAAAGTGGATGTTCAGGACCTCGAATGGTTTGGGACACTTCATCTAGAAAGAAATGATATTTAAAATTCCTGAAATTGTCGAAATTTTGGGGCTTTGTCCCCAAAGGGGGAGGGGTGATTTTGAGGACCCTGAATGGTTGGGAAACAATAAAAATCGAAAAAATGATATTTGAAATTTTTGAAATTTTGGGGTTTTGACCCCTGGGGGGGGGAGGGGTGAGGTGATGTTGAGGAACCCCGAATGGCTCGTAAACACTCCAAATCGAAAAAGAATAGGTTTTTGGAAATTTTGGGAATTTTTTTAATTATTGGGTCTTTGACTCCTTGTGGGGGGAGGGTAGTTTGAGGACCCCGAATGGCTCGGAAACACTCAAAATAGTAAAAAAAGTATTCTTCAATTTAAGAAATTTTTCGAAATTTTGGAGTTTTGCATTCCCCCAATCCCCTTACCGCAAATTTGTTGGAGAACACGTCTTTGGGTAAACGTTCCGCCATCCCCCGGACACTTTAGATAGTAATGACTTAATATTAATACAATTTCCTCCAATTTTTCGAAATTTTGTGGCTTTAACTTTTGAGAAAAGGGAGGGGGGTTGAGGTTCAGGACCTCGAATGGTTCGGAACACTCCATCTCGAAAGAAATGATATTTAAAAATCCTGAAATTTTCGAGATTTTGGGGCTTTGTCCCCAGAGGGGAAGGGTTTTTTTGAGGACCCTGAATGGCAGGGAAACACTTAAAATCGAAAGAGAATGATTTTTGAATTTTTCTACATTTTGGGGCTTTGACCCCTGATTAGGGGGGGGGGGGGTGTGATGTTGAAGACCCCGAATGGCTCGTAAACACTCCAAACCGAAAGAGAATAGGTTTACGAAAGTTTGGGAAATTTTTTTTTTATTGGGTCTTTGACTCCTTGTGGGGGGAGGGTAGTTTGAGGACCCCGAATGGCTCGGAAACACTCCAAATAGTAAAAAAGTATACTTTAATTTAAGAATTTTTTGAAATTTGTCGTAATTTTGGAGTTTTGCACTCCCCCCCCCCCTTCACAATAAATTGGGTGCGAAGTCGACTTTGGGTAAAAGTTCCACCATGCCCCGGACACTTTAGTTCGTAATGACTTAATTTTAATACAATTTTCTCCAATTTTTCGAAATTTTGTGGCTTTCACTTTTTGAAAAGGGAGGGGGGGAGGCGGGGTGGAGTTTCAGGACCTCGAATGTTTCGGAACACTCCATCTCGAAAGAATAGATATTTGAAATTCCTAAAATTATCGAAATTTTGGGGCTTTTTCCCAGAGGGGGGCGGGGGTGTTCTTGGACCCTGAATGGCTCGAAAACGCTTAAAATCGAAAGAGAAAGATTTTTAAAAATTTTAAACTTTCGAAATTTTGGGGCTTTAACCACTTGGGGGGGGGGGGGGGAGGGGGTGATGTTTAGGACCCCGAATGGCTCGGAAACACTCCAAATCGAAAGATATATAAAGGAAAACTTATTACCTACTTATGAATAATTTTCTAAATAAATTAATAAATAACTCTATGTTTAAGAATTTACGTACATACATAATATTAAACTTCAAACTATACACACCAAAAAAAAAAAAAAAACTAAGGATGTTTGTGAAAAAAAATTTTGTTTGTCATAAAGTTTAAAACATTTGTAGGATTAGTTGATATGTAAAACTGTGGTGGCCATATTCCGCGTGGCCAAAGGAGTATAGAAATTATAGAGATATCACCACAAATCTTTGAATTAAGTAAAAAAAACATAGTCCAAAATGAAAAACAAAAAGTATAAATAACAACTAATTTGTCAAAAAAATTTATTCAACTGGAATGACAATGTTAACATCCACCTGAAATTTAATAGAAGTAGGTAGTTAAGAATATATATATATAAGAAAATAAATGAAATTAAAACATACAGAAATAAAATTATCTCACACTCAACCAAACATAATGTTTAATATGAAATAAAGGAAGATGGCGATACACGTAACTATTATAATTAATAAAAAACAATTGACCTCCCTGAATAGTAAAATTCTAATTTTTCAACAATCCTTACTAATATTATAAATGCGAAAGTAACTCTGTCTGTCTGTCTATCTGTCTGTCTGTCTGTTTGTTACCTTTTCCCGGCTGAACGGCTGAACGGATCGTAATGAAATTTGACAAGGAGATAGATTATATCCTGGGGATGGACATAGGCTATCTTTTGTCTAAAAAAAATAAATTTTAAACGGGTTACAAAAATATATCATAGTTTTATGTAACGTGTGTCATAGATATACAAACTGTTAGTGTCATTCCTCTATGTCTGCCGAGAAAAAGCTTTCAAGCCATTACGTTACGTTTTGCTATTGTAAGGAACTAAGTAGAGAGTAAGAAAAAAATAAATATCTTGACAGTTTGTAGTGTCGCTATATTTGTTTCAGTTTTCAATACCGTTTTTGTATATTACAATTTAAATTATTTTTTTACAGTACATACTTGTAACTTATTTGCAAGGAGTTTGGTTTAGTGTTTATAATTTATCTGCTGAGCGTCAAGAGTCTTAGGGCTACTGAGACCGAAGACCAGAAATATTTATCAATTTTGTAATACATTGTTGAAAAAATTGAATTTTACTATTTCAGGTAGGTCGATTTTTTTTTATTAATTATAATAGTTTCGTGTAATTGCCATCTTCCTTTATTTCATATTAAACATTATGTTTGGTTGAGTGTGAGATAATTTTATTTATGTATGTTTTAATTTCGTTTATTTTCTTATATATATATATTCTTACCTACCTACTTCTATTAAATTTCAATTGGATGTTAACATTGTCATTCCAGACGAATCAAATTTTTTGACAAATTAGTTGTTTTTTATACTTTTTGTTTCAATTTGGACTATGTTTTTTTTTTTTTTTTTTTTACTTAATCCAAAGATTTGTGGTGTGTACAGGGAGTGATATCTCTATTAATTTCTATACTCCTTTGGATACGCGGAATATGGCCACCACAGTTTTACATATCAACAAATCCTACAAATGTTTTAAACATTATGACAAATAAAAAATAGTTTCACAAACATCCTTAGTTTTTTTTGGTGTGTATAGTTTGAAGTTTAATATTAGGCATGTACGTAAATTCTTA
This sequence comes from Bacillus rossius redtenbacheri, assembly GCF_032445375.1. NCBI lineage: Eukaryota > Metazoa > Arthropoda > Insecta > Phasmatodea > Bacillidae > Bacillus > Bacillus rossius. The sequence continues at coordinate 8,590,886 of NW_026962012.1, read as the reverse complement.
AACATAGAGTTATTTGTTAATTTATTTAGAAAATTAGTCATAGGTAGGTAAAATGTTTTCCTTTATATCTCTTTCGATTTGGAGTGTTTCCAAGCCATTCGGGGTCCTCAACATCACCCCCCCCCCCCTTTTCCCCCCCAGGTGGTTAAAGCCCCAAAATTTCGAAAGTTTAAAATTTTTAAAAAATCTTTCTCTTTTGATTTTAAGCGTTTTCGAGCCTTTCAGGGTCCTAGAACCCCCCGCCCCCTCTGGGAAAAACCCCCAAAATTTCGATAATTTTAGGAATTTCAAATTTCTATTCTTTCGAGATGGAGTGTTCCGAAACATTCGAGGTCCTGAACCTCCAACCCCCTCCCTTTTCTCAAAAGTGAAAGCCACAAAATTTCGAAAAATTGGAGGAAATTGTATTAAAATTAAGTCATTACTAACTAAAGTGTCCGGGAGATGGCGGAACGTTTACCCAAAGACGTGTTCTCCAACAAATTTGTGGTAAGGGGATTGGGGGAATGCAAAACCCCAAAATTTCGAAAAAATTCTTAAATTTAAGAATACTTTTTTTACTATTTGGAGTGTTTCCGAGCCATTCGGGGTCCTCAAACTACCCTCCCCCCACAAGGAGACAAAAACCCTAATAAAAATATTTCCAAAATTTCCAAAAACCTATTCTTTTTCGATTTTGAGTGTTTACGAGCCATTCGGGGTCCTCAACATCACCCCCCCCCCCCTCGGGGACAAAACCCCAAAATTTAAAAAATTTCAAATATCATTCTTTCGATTTTTATTGTTTCCCAACCATTCAGGGTCCTCAAAATAACACCTCCCCCTCTGGGGACAAAGCCCCAAAATTTCGACAATTTCAGGCATTTTAAATATCATTTCTTTCTAGATGGAGTGTCCCAAACCATTCGAGGTCCTGAACATCCACTTTTCGCAAAAGTAAAAGCCCCAAAATTTCGAAATATAAGAATGTATATAATTGGATTTTGGTATGTAATACTTCGATTAAGTCTTACACCGTTTGACCGATCGCCATGAAAGTTGGCACATCGAAGTGTTTTTATCATCCATTTTTTTTGTAACTCGCTGCTAGATGGCGCTTTAGCGCATCAACTTCTAAACCTTACAACCGCGCGTCCTGGGTAAACAGAAAATCATAGGTCACAGATACACAAACAGTAATTATGTGTCATTTCTTAATGTCCAACACACTGGACATATCGCTATCCATTTTGCTGTAACTCGCGGACAATATTTCACCCGGTGTTCAGCCCGGGCAAAGCCGGGTACTGCAGCTAGTATATTACATAATTGATAAAAATTTCTGGTCTTCGGTCTCAGTAGCCCTAAGACTCTTGACGCTCAGCAGATAAATTATAAACACTAAACCAATCTCCTTGCAAATAAGTTATAAGTAGGTACTGTAAAAAAAATAATTTATATTGTAATAAGTAGTATATAATAGGGGCTCCGACGGCAGGATGCAGGATGTGGTTGTGGTGGCGGTGTCAGCCATATTGGATTGTGACGTCACGGCAGCCATCTTGGATGCAGCGTAACGGGACACAGCGTAACGGGACATACTGTAACGGGACAAGTAGATCACGGCGGCCATTTTGGATCCGTCATCTTGGATCCGCCATCTTGGATGACGTTATTTTTTCTCGAACTTTCCGACATTTTGTTTTCCACCATTTTGAATTATGACGTCACCGTTGCAATTTCCGTTACGTCCGCCATCTTTAACTTTTTTATTTACTATCCGATTTTAATGAAAAAAAATTTAAAATTTATAAAAAATTTAAATTAATAAAATTTTAAAATATTTTTTTTTAAAAAACGTAAATTTACGACACGGAGCTCAGAGTCCTCGGTTCGAACCTGACGAGGTCAAAAAATTAAAAATGGCGACCGATCTTTCCCCTGTGGTGGCTGCTGACAGAATGAGCCCCACCAATTTTTTCAAAACATATATATCGACAGTGAGCCTGACGTCATGTCCGCCATCTTGTCTTCGATGTTGGAAACCATCATCATTGTATAGGCGGCGAGAGTGTGCTGGCGCCTAGTTAGTTTGATTCTTACCCGCTAGAGTGCAGTAATCATTTATTACTGTGACACCCGTCATCTTGAAATTTGGCCGCCATCTTGAAAATCCGTAATTTTAATGCTAGAGATTCGGGAAAAAGTTCAAAATCCATTAAATAAATTTGTAATCTATATACTGATTGATTAGATCGACTAAGGTCCTTGGTTCGATCCCTGGCCGATACAAAACAACTTTAATTTAAAAAATACCACAAAAGTGTTAGGTTTGAGAAAATAAAAACACCACAAGTTCTTTTAAAAATATTTTATTACATACATTCTAATCTACTACAAGTACAAAAAATAATACACAGACATAGAACTAAAGTCTTGTGGATTTATCGATGTCTGCATCTGCCACCCACGAATTAAAGCGAGGTGGAAAGCCCCACCACTTGACGTAGGACAGTCCGTTTCTTCGTTTTATAATCTTCTCCACCAAGTACATATCAGGATACAACGTAGGCTGAATCTCTTCGGCATAGAAGCCGCCACGGATAGGTTTGTGGTCCATATCTTCGAGGTAGTAGGTCCTAGGCTCTGATTCACGAACATGTGTCACACGGAAAAGTTCGGGACTCCAGTTCGCAGTGAAACCTTTCTCGAAGATACCTTTCTGCTTGGAGATTCGCACAATGTCACCGACGTTAGCTTTACGCTTTCGTGGATCTTTCTTCTTCGTGTTGGAAAACACTGTTCGAAGCAGGCGATTGTCCCTTACGTCCTTTGGCTTCATTTTCGTGGTAGAATGCATCGTGGAATTATACTCGTTTATTAGTTTCGGCAAGATGTCAAGCCACTTGTAATTTCCGTTAGCCGTGAACTGCCGCCACATCTTGGATCGCAAAGTTCTGTTAAACCTTTCGACAACGGAGGCTTTGACGTTACTAAATGTAGAGTAGTGTTTGATGCCATACTTCTTCATCAAAGCCTTGAAGGATGCATTGTAGAATTCTTTCCCGAGGTCCGTTTGCAGGTGCGACGGTACACGTCCATCACGCAAAATATTGTTAATGGCCTTGGCTTCTTCAGTTGCAGTCTTTGATTTGACAGGTCTAGCCCAAGCGAACTTGCTATAAACATCGATGACTGTCAACATGTACTTGAAACCTTTATTCAAACGGGAATACGGTATCGTCTCAACAAGGTCCGCCTGGAATAAATCATCAATTCCACGAATTATGAATTTGCGACGAAGGTATTTTCGTCTAGCAGGAGCATGAAGTTAGTGAGCGATTCCGGTTCGACTCATTGTATGTAGCCGGCTTCCCTCAGTTCTTCAAGTATGGAGACTATTTCGTTGATGTGCGAATAGTTTCCTACACTAAGCGAAGCATGTAGAATTCTAAGACGATCAACTAATTCATTGGGCTTGTCCCAATATACATAGTCAAATATCTGATCACTTTCTAGCTTATTTAAACCTTCACCATGTATTGTTAGTTCACTGAAGAGATTAGCGAGAATGTCGATTTTTTCATGATCTACGTCTTTATATACACCACTATCTGGAACGTTATCGCGAAAATGTGCATTGGTTAGCTCTAACAGCTTTTTGTACTCTTGTAAGTCTTTGTGAGAATATCCTTTAGGCTCCCTGCGAAACAGCAATTCGTACAGACCCGGAGTCCCGCGCGTTTTGAACTCTTCTACGCGAACGATATTTCCTGGTAGAAAGTCTATTTCTTCAGCACCGAGGAACCACCTATTATGTTTTCTGTACACTCCGTAGGTCGTGTCATTATTCCGGCTCGTAAACGATATCAGGTATGGTCGGACCATTGCATTAACTTGATGTCCCTTTTTCGGTTTTTTTTTTTTTGTGCATGGTCTCTGTACTTGTTAAGTCTTCTTCTTCTCGATCTGGTTCATACTTTCTCTTCTTTACAGTTGGCATTTCATCTTCAACTTCTGTCTTCACAATGATAGCTGGTTCTTCCTTGTTTTTAAGTTCGTCGAGGCGACTAGTGATTGGTTTAAATATTTCCTCATTTTCCATCTCACGTGCCAGTCTGGTTCGTCTAGCAAGTAAATATTTTTCACGAACAGACTGTATAGCTCGATGAAGGTCACTGGCCAGGTCCGACATTGTACTGGCTGAAAACATACTGCAAGTCCTCCTTTTATACTTTATTATTCATTCGCAGAAACTTCTTTCTTGTGTGTGGCAAAATCTGAATTAGTTGTCAAGTGCGATAGTGATGCTTTCATACTACTTTGTAAATTCCTCAATTCGTCACGTCTTTGTGCATTTGATACTTCAATCATGTCGCGAATGCGAGAATCCGAGGCTTCCACACGCTGGTCGATGGCAACGAGATACTCTATTATTTCGTTTTTCACACTTTCTACTTTTTGAGCCAGTAGTTTAATGTATTTGCGGATATCAGAGTCGGGGCATACAGTATTTCTGCTGCTACGACCGAATTTCAAAATGCTATGACTCATGTTTGACGATAAACTGATCGAAACCTCGTCTGTACCTGCCCTTATATAGAGGCCAGTCCTTTACGATGACTATGAATCCGTGTTCGTCTTTCCAACACAAGGAGCACATGTCTTTAAATTCCTGAAACGACATGTCAGTGTTTACGTGGTCGTCGTAGGCGTGACGTAAATTAAGTTCGTCCATGCGAAAAAGCACTATAACATTCGCATTATCTCGTAGGAGATGTTTGGGTATTCTACTGTACGTCTGACACAGGTATACGCAGTCTACCTTGGCGTGCCTGCCCATGGAAAAGTACTCTTGTATAATACCCTGCTTCTCGCACATTACATCGTCGAACACAAACACGGAATTAGGCTTTGCTTCGTCGGTAGACACCACATCGGTATTATCGCTAAACGGATAATACTCCAGTCCTTCCACCGAGCGTAGAACAGTTGCTAGGCGCTGGTACTTTGACTGTTGCAACGACTTGGAATACAAGTAAACGTTCTCGAACCGAAGACCGTTTGGCTCCTCCAGTAAACTCAGTAGTAGAACGCACGTCTTGCCACAGTTTGACGGTCCCGCCATTATGCATCGTACAGCAGAAGGCAACAGTAAGCCATGTCGCGATTCGCGACCGCTAGTTTCATCGTTTTGCGTAATGCGCACGGGCAAACAAACATCTTGCTTGACAACCTGCATTGTACTAAATAAATTGTATAAAATCAAACAAATTTATACTTTCTGGTCAGTTGCGCGTAATGACTCGAAGAGGTAAGAACAAAAAACACAGTGTTGCAGGACTCGTGAACTCGCTGATAATCTGCCATTCGAGCTACACATTCCCGGATACAGATTTTGCGGCCCCGGCACTAAACTAGCGAAAAGGTTAGCTCGCGGTGACGTGGGCATTAATTCTCTCGACGATCAGTGCAGGCAGCACGATATTGCCTACTCGCTCAGCAAGGATCTGGAATCCAGGCACCGGGCCGACGAGATATTGGCACAGGAAGCTGAAGAAATAAGTAAATCGACGCACGCGGGTCTAAGAGAAAAAATCACGGCCTGGGGCGTATCTAAGATCATGAAGGCAAAGACGAAATTAGGACTGGGTGCTCGTCAAGCCAGCTCCATCAAGTCAAAGACTAACTCACGCAAGACCAAACGCAAGACTGGAGCAGGCATACAAAAAGCCAAGCAAAAATTACAGACTCTCGACAAGAAGATTATAGGAGGATTTCTTCCTTTGCTTTTGCCTGCATTGGGTGCTCTCGGTGGTCTCATCGGTGCAACGAGCGGTATAGTGCGGGCAGTCAACACTTCGAAGAATGAGCGCAAGCAGTTAAAAGAAGCACAGCGACATAATGCAAGCATGGAAGCCATTGCCATGGGTAAAAAAAACGGCGCAGGACTGTACTTACGTCCTCACAAATCAGGCCGAGGCATGAAAAAGAAACGAAAATCCTAAGTTCTCTGCCGAAACGACCGCTCACCAACGTAGATTTAATAAAGTACGCACGCAAACTGAAAATACCAAATTTCCTTGGCGTGTTTATGCGAGACACTTTACCCAGCAAACCAAAAACCAACGAACGCGCCATAATTAATTTAGACACGACGGCAGGTCACGGCACGCACTGGGTAGCGTATATAAAGTCTGGAAAAAAAGCTACTTACTACGACAGTTTCGGTAATTTGAGACCTCCGCCTGAACTTAGGCGGTACCTGGGCCGGACCACTACACTGTTCTACAATTACGAAACGGAACAGAGGCCTAATCAAACAAACTGCGGACACTTGTGTCTTCGCTTTTTAACTAAAAAAATAATTTATCTGACAAATAAAAATTGCTATTTAAAGGTTGTGCAGTGATGATAATTTATTAGTCATGTCGATAACACTTACCTTGACAGGTCACGCATCTGAGCTGCGGGCGGTTCATTTCCCGCCTCTGGATTTAGACGGAGAATGGTGTATCGGACTCGTAGATTTTCAAACGTATAATGCCATACCGAATATCGACGAAGAAAACTGCAAGATCTGCTTCCTGAAAAGCGATGGGACCGCTCATGAAATACAGTTACCTGTTGGATCTTACGAAATTGACGACATTGCAAATTACATCAGGGATATGTTACCACAGGATGTAGACTTTCAACTACGTGGAAATCCAAACACTCAAAAAAGCATTCAAACATGCAGTGAAATTGTCGACTTTACGAAACCTGGGACCATAGGTTTGATGTTAGGATTCGAATCAAAGGTGTATGATGCAGGAAGAACGTACGAATCTACGCGCACAGTAAACATTTTGCCTGTGAATGTCATAAGAATAAACTGTAATTTGTCAAGTGGAACGTATCTCAACGGAAGACTAAGCAAAATGCTGCACGAATTTTCGCCGATGGTCCCGCCAGGATATAAACTGGTCGAAGTACCGCAAAGTATCATTTACGTTCCAGTCGTCGTGAAGTGCGCACACGAAGTCGTCGTCAGAATCGTTGACCAGCGAGGACGATTGGTGAATTTTCAAGACAAAGAAATTACATTACGGCTGCACTTGAAGCGACGGGCATAAAGTTCGTAACACCGAACAGTTATAAAAGAAGTCGTATTGACGTGAATAAGAACAGTTCTCTACCAGACATCGGTGCATTAACACCTGACAACATAAAGTATCTTCTTAGTATTAGACAAGTGCCGAATAAATATGGAAGACGAAATCCTCAACGTGGAAGATCCGGTCATTTTTGATGACAGCATTACGAAAATGGAATTGCACGAGTACCAGCCTTTCCTGCTCGGACCGTACGCACTTCCATCGGAAGTACGCATTGCTGTACAGCACCAAGATATTTGTACTTTACCTTCTCAGTCATTTCTACGTATAAGAGGCATGCTTACAAAAGCGGATGGTACGCATCCGACAACGACGACAATATCCTGCAATGGTATTCTTCACCTCATCGAGCGCATTACTTATGTACTCAATGGTGTCGAGGTAGACCAGACGAGAGATGTAGGCATAACATCTGCTATGAAAAATTACCTTTCGCTCACGCCAAATGAACTGACTGCTGCAAAGATGGCCGGTTGGGCTCTCGAGGATGAATATAAGCTTCCGGTTTATGCCGAAGGAAAGATCGAAGTTTGTGTTCCTCTGTCCATGCTTCTTGGATTCGCTGAGGACTACAGGCATATAATCAATAATTCGAAACAAGAGCTCGTACTGCTTCTAGCCAACACGCACATTAATGCAATTGTCGTCGCTGCAGAAAACCCTCAAGATGTCTCGCTAACACTACAGTCTATCGAGTGGATGCTGCCCCACATCCAAGTGAGCACCGTTGAACGAGTCAAGATGTTGAAGAACATAGAAAATGGCAAGAACTTCGATGTGCCATTCCGATCCTGGAGCCTGGAAACTTATCCTGGCTTGCCTCATAGTCAGCGTATCAATTGGATAGTAAAGTCCAGCTTCGCTACGGAAAAACCAAGATACATCATCGTCGGGCTTCAGACCGGAAGACAGCTCAATGCAGGAGTAAGTCGCTCCTTATTCGATAACTGTCAATTACGTAATGTAAAAATATTTTTAAACAGCGAAAGTTATCCGTACGTTGATATGAACATGGACTTTGAAAGTGGAAGATTTCTTCTCGCATATCAAATGTATGCCAAGTTTCAGCAAGCTTACTATGGGCAGAGACAGTCACCGATACTGAGTCCCAACAGTTTCAAGGACAAGGCTCTGTTAATGGTGTTTGACGTTTCCAAACAGGATGATCGATTAAATTCAAACATCGACTGTAGGATCGAGATAACGACTAGCGGAAATATTCCACCAAACACCTATGCTTTTTGTCTGATACTTCACGATCGGCTTGCATCGTACAATTGTCGAGACAAACTTGTGAAAATTCTGACTTAAATACTGTTTCGTTTGCGATAATAATTCAGTTACGATCGAGCATTGCTAGCGACAAGATGTACTGCAACATGCAAGGTTTTCAGAGCCAAAACGGCTTTGTTCTCAAAGAAATTGCCGTCACCTCCGGAGACAAGACTCGAACCAGCAGCTTCCGACCTCCGTATCCTTGGAAACTACTAGACGAAAAAAGTAAACGCTCGAACGAATGGCTATGCAAATATTATCACGGACTAGAGTGGGACGAAGGAAAAATCCCATACCACCAAGTGAAAAACACACTTCAATATTTACTAGTTCAAAACGAAACAATATACATTGCCGGACCTGAACAGAGGAAATGGCTACGAGATCTATGTGACGACGGAACAGTTGAAATTGAAGACCTACAGACCGACTATGGCTGTCCTTCCCTGCGCAAGCTTAGTGCAATATACGACGTGCAGCTACGTGACAAGTTTTAACGTGTCTGTGCCTGTACAAACTCGCAGTTAATGCAGAAATGGCACACACAGTGTTAGTAGGAGCCTGCATATATAAATGACGTACCTACGTACATGCCTTCAGTTGACGTTCAACCTGCAAGAAGATGTTTACGTTTCATCCTGCTAACGTGTACGTGAGCGCAAGACCTAGCTTCAGCAGTGTCGAGTACAGCTACTGGGATTCCGGGTATCTACGTACATATACAGAAACCTGTGATGGAGATGCTCAGCATTGGCGGTTTGCTCACTTTCCTGTGTCCTACGAACCGACTCAGCAGCTATTAGATTATTGCGAACCTGGAAACTGTGCCGTCTATCACATGAGACCGCACACAATCCTTCCTGCTAGCATCGCTGAGGTAGTTGCCTCGTCTGCACGTGTAACACCAAACATGAGCGTGTTGCAACCTGTTGCGACCTGTGATGCTTCTACGCAGACTTCCAAACGGCGTGCGTCACGTCGTCGAAGTTCAGGCAGTGAATCTGTCCCAACTAGCACTGCAGTAGAGCCAAGGCGCAGACGTGGTCACAGACGTCATCGACCAAGTCTCGCTCGAGATGACGACATCGCAGAAGATGACCAGCTGGAAACCTGTGTTCCTGATCCCGTGACCTGCCAACCAGTTGGAACCGGAGTCGAAGAGGCAGTTCCTGCAGCATTAAAGACTTTGCTTGCGAAAATGCTTAATTCCTTAACCTAACATGCATTTGTGTAATTTTTTTATAAATAAATGTGTAAAACCTGAACATGTGTTTGTTTTTTATTTCTACAATTTTTAGGTACCTAATAAAAATTAATTTTAATTACAGACAATATTTTGACTAATGTAGTATTCCAGTAGACCGCGGGTATATAAGCGAAGTTCAGACGAGTGGACCCTCAGTATACCTCTGGCCGCGGTGCAGTACGGACCTGCTCTCTTCAGTCAATTTCGTGAGATTTAGTTACTGCTCCAATGTCGACCGGGATAGACTGTTTACCGTCAGCAGCGGGGACCTTGATGACAGCAATGATAATGGAGTCGGAGATTCCGATACCAGATGCAGAGGAGACCACGACAGCGGAGAGCTCAGTGGCTGCGGTGTCGACAGTCGCGGAGATCCCGATACCGACTGCAGAGGAGACTTCAATTAATGAAGAGCGTACTTCGCATCAGTGCAAATACTGTGGCGCATCATTTACTAGCACTTCAAGCGCTCGCAGACATGAAAGAAGCAGTTGTCCGAATAATTTACTGAAACCAATACAATTTCAGTGCAATAAGTGTAATAAACTAATTTCACGCCTCGACAGCTTACATCGTCATTATATAAAATGCTCCGAGACAGTTAAGTGCAAGTATAATGAACATGGTTATTGTTTTGACTCATGTGTTGTACCAGCTGATGAGAACATATAAGTGAGACCCTGGTGATAAGAACTTTAGTCCGTCTCTGGCTGCGGTGATGAACGCATCGGGTAGTTAGACTTGAATAATAGACCAAAAACTAGCTGTTCTTGAGACCTCGATGGCGTCTTTACCAGTATCAACACCGACCTGGATCGAAGGTCTACCATCATCAGTGCAGACCACGATGACTACGTCGTCTACAGCTACACCTGCTCTCTCAGCACAGCAGGAGATTTCGTCGCGTGCAACATCTTCTGCAGAGCAGACCTCAAAGGCTACCGAAGTTAACATGACAGCAGTGTTACAATGGTTGTCAACAGTTCCAGTGTCATTGATAAAGGAAGGAGCATCCAACGGTGTTCCATCGCCCAACTGTACGTACTGTGAGAAGATCAAAAACTTGAAATAACGTGATTATGTAATACACAATTGTAAAAATAACTCTGAACGTATTAAATATCAGTGCAACAGGTGTTTAAGCAAGTTTATACACTATGGAAGATTAAAACGACACCTCAGGAATTGTAATAGACTGGCTGTTCATTCATCAGAATCAGGCTGTATATTTTGTAACAAAACATTTACAACTATTCGAAGTGCTAAACAACATGAAATATATCACTGTCCTTTTAATGAAGTCGATAATTCGGTTTTGTGTGAAAATTGTAGTGTACCAATATGTCGACCTGATAGACTGAATAGACATTTACGAACATGTAAAGGACTTAGTCCATACAATAAGAAGACTGTTTGAATCGAGAAATCCACAAGACTTTAGTTCTATGTCTGTGTATTATTTTTTGTACTTGTAGTAGATTAGAATGTATGTAATAAAATATTTTTAAAAGAACTTGTAGTGTTTTTATTTTCTCAAACCTAACACTTTTGTGGTATTTTATAAATTAAAGTTGTTTTGTATCGGCCAGGGATCGAACCAAGGACCTTAGTCGATCTAATCAATCGGTATATAGATTACAAATTTATTTAATGGATTTTGAACTTTTTTCCCGAATCTCTAGCATTAAAATTACGGATTTTCAAGATGGCGGCCAAATTTCAAGATGGCGGGTGTCACAGTAATAAATGATTAATGCACTCTAGCTTGTAAGATTCAAACTAACTAGGCGCCAGCGCACTCTCACCGCCGATACAATGATGATGGTTTCCAACATCGAAGACAAGATGGCGGACATGACGTCATGCTCACTGTCGATATATATGCTTTGAAAAAAGTGGTGGGGGTCAGTCTGTCAGCAGCCACCACAGAGGGAAAGATCGGTCGCTATTTTTAATTTTTTGACCTCGTCGGGTTCGAACCCAGGACTCCGAGCTCCGTGTCGTAAATTTACGTTTTTTAAAAAATATATATAAAAATTTTATTAATTTAATTTTTTTATAAATTTTAAATTTTTTTTTCCATTAAAATCGGATAGTAAATAAAAAAGTTAAAGATGGCGGACGTAACGGAAATTGCAACGGTGATGTCATAATTCAAAATGGTGGAAAACAAAATGTCGGAAAGTTCGATAAAAAAATGACGTCATCTTTATGGCGGATACAAGATGGCGGATCCAAAATGGCTGCCGTGATATACTTGTCCCGTTACGTTATGTCCCGTTACGCTGTGTCCCGTTACGCTGCATCCAAGATGGCTGCCGTGACGTCACAATCCAATATGGCTGACACCGCCACCACAACCACATCCTGCATCCTGCCGTCGGAGCCCCTATTATATACTACTGTAATATACAAAAACCGTATTGAAAACTGAAACAAATATGGCGACACTACAAACTGTCAAGATATTTATTTTTTTCTTACTCTCTACTTAGTTCCTTACAATAGCAAAACGTAACGTAATGGCTTGAAAGCTATTGCTCGGCAGACATAGAGGAAACACTAACAGTTTGTATATCTATGACACACGTTACATAAAACTATGATATATTTTTTTAACCTGTTTAAAAATTTTTTTTAGACAAAAGATAGCCTATGTCCATCCCCAGGATATAATCTATCTCCTTGCCAAATTTCATTATGATCCGTTCAGCCCTTCAGCCGGGAAAAGGTAACAAACAGACAGACAGACAGACAGACGGACAGAGTTACTTTCGCATTTATAATATTAAGTAAGGATATATGTATAATCTAGCTGCAGTACCCGGCTTTGCCCGGGCTGAACACCAGGTGATATATTGTCCGCGAGTTACAGCACAATGGATAGCAATATGTCCAGTGTGGTGGACATTAAGAAATGACACACAATTACTGTTTGTGTATCTTTGACCTATGGTTATCTGTTTACCCATGGTGATCGGTTGAAAGGTTTAGAAGTTGATGCGCTACAGCGCCATCTAGCGGCGAGTTACAAAAAAATGGTTAGCATAAAAACATATATTATTATATTTCGAAATTTTGGGGCTTTCACTTTTGGGATGGGGGGGAGGGGGAGTTGGATGTTCAGGACCTCGTGTGGTTTGGAACACTCCATCTCGAAAGAATAGATATTTGAAGTTCCTGAAATTTTCGGGCTTTTTTCCCAGAGGGGGGCGGGGGGTTAGAGGATCCTGAATGGCTCGAAAACACTTAAAATCGAAAGAGATAGATTTTTAAAATTTTTTAAACTTTCGAAATTTTGGGGTTTTAACCACCTAGGTGGGGGGGGGGGGGGGTTATGTTGAGGACCCCGAATGGCTCGGAAACACTCCAAATCAAAAGAAATATAAAGGAATATAAGAATGTAGGCATTTTACTGTACTCCTATCGGCTCTATGTCAGTTCCCCGACCTCGTCATAACCCCGACCGTTTCCCCTGCACTGCTTTGACCTCCCTCCACGATACCTCCTGGCAGCCCTTGGTCCGCCCCGCAGAAACATCACTGTTCCCATTGGCAGTGGCCAAATACTCTCCCATTGGCTGAGGGAGGGGGGGGGGGGGGACTCGAGGGGTGGGTGGGACCCGCACGGTGGTTGGGACTCGAATGCGGAGTGCTCGGGCGAACTGGGTATTAGGAGCTCATAACTGTGTGGGAGGTGAAGGAAACCTGCGGCATTACAAATGCATTCATATGGTCTTTGATCATTGGTCTTTTATTTGAAATATTTACTGCATTCCACTTAAAATATGATGCTGTATGAAAAATAATATCTGCGTAATTCGCATTTTTTTTGTATCAAATACTAGTGTTCTCTCACCAGTCAATTATATATGTGCTTACGTGCTTGATTTTTCATGAAAATATTTTTTTAAGTGCCGCAACTATTGGTGAAAACTTCCGGGTAAATAACTTACGAGATTATACAGTAACATACGTACTTAAAAGTGTTCAGGTTATTTATTCCCCGCAATTTTTTTTGCGTGAAAATGTTTTGGTTATTTTTTGTAACAATTAAATACAAATCATTCTTTTACTTGACAACAAGCTCTATTTGTATCATATAAATATCTTCTAAATCCAAGTAAACATCTCTAATATGACCGAAAATTCTAATGAAGGCAACTATTTTGTGTACTGCATGAATTAGTTTCATAAAAATTGGAAATCTACTCTGTGGTTGATCATTCTTTTTAGGAAAAGAGCTCAACACGTTTTGGAAATGTATTAGCTAAAATAATTAAACTTTGTATTAGTGTTTATGAAATATTTTGTCAAAGTTATCAGTTTTCAATTTTATTTTGTGTATGATTTCACGACAATAAAAATTATTTAAAGTAAAGCGCTAAGATTTAAATGCATTATTCATTTTTAAAGTTTTCTCTGTTTGCTCTACTATTGAGAAATTTTTTAACAAATTCCCCTAAAGATTTGAAACCACAAATTTAGAAGTATCACACAACACTCAGAACTGGACAATTAACAACCCACTGTATTGACATTGAAAATTATGTTTGTGACATCGATTCTTTCAAACTGAACAAAACTGAACCATTAAAATATCAAGTCATGGTTACAAAAAGAAAAAAAAACTGTTTGCATTATTTTAACGTTTAATGAAATATATGTTTATTTTAAGTAATGATTGGCGTCTTTTTGTGGTAGGCCTACATTTTTTTGTTGTTGCCGTGTTAGGTAGATCTCAAAGAAATAATACCTATTGTAGCCGTTAGCATGGTGCGACTTCCGGAACATTTTTGTAATGCTTTTCGTTTTAGGGTCCATAGACCCCAAAACAATAGTCATCTCAAAAAAATTATATAGCCTATATATATATATATATATATATATAATTCAAACTTTTATAGTCACGATAACTGTCGTAATTTTGCACAAATCACTTTCAAACTGATAAATGAAATCTAGTAATAGGAAATCCCGGTCGAGTTCGTTAATGGGCGATATATGACCAAATGGGTAGAGATGGCTAAGGTTTTAAGAAAAACAGAAAAATCGAAATAACTCCCAAAATATGATTAGTATCACATCCGTTTGAACGTTTAATAAATGTTATGAGTAATACCAATTTTTTTTTATCTTAGATAACTTTTTTACAACCAATCATAACTGCAAGAGGTGAAAAAATCTGGGTTGTCAAAAAAAAATCATAACTGCCACAGTAGGAATAGTATCAATTCCATTCAAATTGTGTATAAATCCTTTAATTTTTATCTAAAACTTATGTCAAAAAACATTTTTGATGAGACGAACCATTGGTGAAAGGTGTGGAAAAAACAGGGTTTGAATATTTACGGATGATAATAATAATTTCCGTACTATGTACGTTATTGAGTCCTAATCTTTTTTATTGAAAGAGTATTAATTTTATCTAAAAATTTTGTCTTTAATAATTTTTATACGACCAACCATTATTGCAAGGGGTGGAAAAAATTGGGGGTTGAAAAACCAAAAATTACCTACATATCTTCCTCAGTAGGCACACTATCAATTCCGTTAGAATTGTGTATAAATCTTTATATTTTATCTAAAACCTTTCGTCGAAAATAATTTTTTTATAAGATGAACTCGGCGCAAGAGAATAAAAAATGTTGTGCGATTAAAAACAAATTAATAATTTCTGTACTATGATCACTATTCATCTGTTCTTATTCATTTAAATATAGTAAATATTAGATACAAGATACCTCTAAAAAAATTTAATTAAGAAACCATTATTAATATTTAAAATGTCTCTAAGCGGATATTGATGATTTTTCTGGTAATGTTGTTAAAATGAATAGAAGTCACTTTTGTTCCAACATAAAGAAATATAAACGTCAAAATCTACCTGCTCCTGTAGGCTGCGCCGAAAGGGATTTTTTCATGTGTTATAGTGTCAACCTTGTTCAAACAACTAGGCTTATATATATATATATATATATATATATATATATATATATATATATATATATATAACACAGTCAATGAAGCAAATTGACGCAGTTTTAAAAAATCTGGATAGTTTTATAAGTCACTATAGGCAAAACAAATGGTAGTTTTCACTTGCAGGTCATGACATATCTTTTAGCACACCTGATTGTTATTGATGAGTTTTTCCGTCTCGCATGACCTCATTTTGACGAAACGTTACCCACCCAGATTAAAAATTTAGTTGGCCTATATAAAAATAGAAGTTCAACGAAATTTGTTTTTAGTAAATGGAATATTAATTTTATTAAAACTGTAATCGGTAAGTCACAATATTCTCATTTTAAGACATCTATAAAGAGAATATGGACATAAAAAGGGATTAATAATATAAACGGTAAAAAAACAAATGAAATGTGATGGGTGTGAAAGAGGTCTGAAAGGATAATCCAATTAATTGAATACAGTTTTAGGTAGATATTGAATAAAGACTAGCTATTGTAGCCGTTACCACTGTACTTCTTTCGGAAAATGTTTATGTAGTTTTTCTTTTATTTGTCCGTCGACTCTTGTTGCCACCATATAAATTAAATGTTTACTCAAGTCATTGCTTATAATTTACTCACATACAATAAATTATTTAAAACCCCATATACTTTCACAACGAGCCTTCGGCAACATTTTCACGGAAAGTAATAATGAATATAAAATTTCATTCGAAACGACGGCACTTTTATTAGCGAAATGTACTGCAAACTTATTTTTTTTTGTTCTTCAAATGTCATACTGCTACGGCAAAAAGAAAATAAAATCACTACCTACAATATTGTTACGAACTAATGTGGTGAGAATCCTATGGATCTCAGAGAAAAAAAAATAATTAGGAATGAAAACAAGCAATTTGAATTACAAATTTTATTATTTTATTTTTTTTCTTATTTCGTCTTTTAAGCGTGGGGAAAAGGGTTCAGTTATGTTTAATCATAAAACGTTATATCTCTATAAAAATAATGCTATATGTAAGCTTTTTAATAGTATGATTTTATTAATACTCAGAAAATGTGCTAGCGAAGACGCGGGTTATTAGCTAGTCCCTGAATAATACCAAGAATAATAATGAGTCTCGCAATGTCGCGCTGGCCGTCAGAGCTTAGAACCGTTGCAGTGTAAACCCCTGCGAAACTCGGTCCACTCTAGTGAACCAACCTGTTTAGATAGACTCTCAATCAATGCACTGTCTTAGAGCTTAAAGAATACGCAAAAATATTTATACCGAAATTTTTCACATTGGGCTCTTCAGTTCGTTGCAAATCTTATTTTTAGCTGTTAGGGTGGTAGAGATTAAATATAAAACTTCCTTTATAAATAATTTGAATTAAATCTTATCCTTAATCTAAACACACGAAATATTTTTAACAAAAATATGTTAAATAGCGTTTATACATTATTCCGATTGGTTATTGGAAAAATTCTTTTAAAACTGCATAAATGGGAAGCATTTTAAGGGACTGCTTTAAGTCGCTGTTATAATAGAACTTAATTGCATGTTTTCCGTGATACGCACAAGGTTTATAACAGTAAATAACGGTATGTTATTAAGCATAGTCAACTGTACCAATGTGCAAAATTTCATATTTGCACAAATTTTTCACAGGTATGTCCTTCTTATTTCTTTGTTTCCTGGGCTAATAGCTGTTTTGAGCGGCAGGAAATAGGCGCGGCGCTGGATGGTTTATTTCTTGGATTCCCTGTAAATCTTAACTTGACATTAACAGTGACCATGACCTGTCCGTGTATTTTTGTTCAGGTATGCGTTCCCTTGTCGAGAGTTAGGCTAATCCCACCCTTGCCTTCATTTTTCGGCTACTTGGGGCTGCCACTGTCTTTTTCTACCTCACCTCTCAGCGCAAATTTTTTTCTCTCTTCAATGACTCATTTGCATTAATTGATGTTGGATGTTCTGATGTGTAACATGTTAGCTCTCAGTATAATATACGGCTGTGTTGGCCTGTGGAATGTTAAGAGGCAGGTCATTAATATAGACCAAAATGTTAAAAACTTTACTAGTGAAATTATGTATAGCATTTAATGTTGATTTATGTTATTGAAAACCATATTGATTATTGTTCAAAATATTGCAGTCTCTGAAGAAAAGTGATAGTCTATTGTAAAGTACTTTTTAAAAGATTTTGGCAAAAATGGGTAGTAAACTAATAGGCCTACAGTTTGCTGCATCTGTTGTAATTCCTTTTTTATAGACATGGAGTATTTTTGTTTTTTTCAAACAGTATGGTACAATACCTTCCAGAAAAACTTCATTCATTAGTTTTCATAGTGGCTTAGCAATGTGATGTCCAGCAACTTTTATCATTTTGTTTGATATGCCATAGATATCTGAATAATTTGAGTTTTTTAATTGTTTTATAAATTTTATTATTTCTTTTGCTGATGTTGGGTATAAGTAAATGGTCTTATTGTAAGAGGGATAATGATGTTTCAGACTTTGAATAGCTTCTGTTATTTGTCTGTTTTGTGTTGAATTTAGTGTATCAGCAATATAAGTGAAAAACATATTGAATTCTGAAGCAATCTGCTCACTGTCCTGTATTAATTTGCAACTTATTTCTAGTTTATTGATTTCTTTTGCCAGTTTAGTGTCTCTACCTAGTTCAGAATTGATTACTTTCCATGTTGTGGTCATTTTATTTTCACTTAGATTTATCCTGTTATGGAAATACATCCTCTTACACTGTCGTATGACACTCCTATAAATTTTTTTTTGTAGTTCTTGTAATATGCTGAAAATGTGTGGTCCGACTATAGGTTTTACTTAATAAATATAAGCTCTTTAGCTTTTTACTGGATGTAATTATTCCCTTGGTTAGCCATGGTTTGGGCTTTTGGTCAGTTGTAACGTGTTTTAACAGAAATGTTGCATTTATGATGATTGTCAATTTTTCTGTTATGAATTTAAATTTTTGTTCAATGGTTGTCATTTCATCGATATCCATCCGAGTTGCCTTATCAAAAATATTTAAGAACAATGTTTTATTGTGCCTATTAATGCGCCTATATTTTATTTTAGTTTTCCTATCAGGTAGATGTCATTGATGTACTTTAACTATCTGAGCCATATTATTTGTAAGGTATTTTGGGTCAAGGTTGGTAATGAAATAGTCTATTGCAGAACTGGATTGTTTAGTGATTCTGGTGTGCGTATTAATTATGTAATGTAAGTTATATGAATTAAGGATGTGCACTAGTTTTCTTTTTGCATTAGTCTCTTTTAAGAAGTCAATGTTTAGGTCACCACAGAGTATAAATGTGTTTTCCATGCTTTGTTTATTATTTTATCCAGTTGTTTAAAAAATGAATCAATGTCTCCGTCAGGTGGCCTATAAATATAAAGTATAATACATCTGTCAAATGCAAGTTTTATTTCAATATAGATACAACTACCTCCATTTATAAGTTCAGTTCGACAATAATTGGAAATCATGGTGTAATTTGGTATTGGGTAAAACGTAATTTCTTCATTATTTAACCAATTTGGAGTAGTTGCTTCACTTTTTAACAGTGTAGTGTTAAATAACAAATCGAGATCAGCGAATTTGTTTCTCAGTGACTGAATATTCTGGTGCAAGATGAGAAGCATAGGTTTGTTAGAAGCATGGTGTTTGTCTTGTTTATTAAGAATATTATCTTTAGTTTGTGTACCATATGTATTGCTATTCCTAGATATTAAATTCCGGGACTTTACATTAATACTTCTGTTATTCGGAAAAAACAATATTACCATTGTCAGTATTTATAGGTAGTGTGAATACATTCTCACCAAAATCAACTTTACAAGTAATTGTGTTTGAGTTTGAAAACCGAGCTTTACTGTATTTATTATTTATTAGTTCGGTTCTATTCTCTAGTTCCCCTGTACAGTAAAGCCTAAAGGAATAATCTCGGATATGCACTCCCCACCTGACATTGTTTTCGTAGAGCTATGGATTAGAGAAGTCAGTTTCTGTTTACCTTCGCGGCTCAAGTGCAATCCATGCCTGGTAAATAATTCCCTAGCTAACGTACTAGTTTCTATAACTTGAATATTTTTAAACAAATTTCAAACATTGTTGATACTCCTATTTATATCCTTTACTGCTACATTAACACACGACCAAGTTGGTTGATCGTGACGGCGGGAGGGTGGGGGGGGGGGGGGGGGTAGTTCTGTAACAATCACATTTGTTCCACTAAAAAGTTTCTGTTTTTGTTTCAGCACATTAATCACTTTATCACCTTCATTTTTGAAACATCATTGGATCCACTAATGATTACAGTTGAATCGTTATGACCAATTTTTTTACTCACGTTTTCACTTTTTTCCAGGACGGTTTGTATACTTGCACCTGGTTTAATCATACCAAATACACATTTTTCAGGCATTACATTACTCAACACACCAGCTATGCCTCTGCCATGACTGGCAGCAAGGATAACTATGTTACCTGACTGTTTGTGTTTCACTGAATCGCGTTTGATTGTGTGGTCTTGTTTGGTAGCCTCTTCTGCCCTGTTGTTCAGAGCATCAAACTTATTTTATACACGAATGGAAAAATCACACGGTAAAGTTGTCTTGCTGAACTTCCGCTTACGCACCACTTGCGACCACAAGCACGGAGAAGGAAGACTCACTGCAGTTTCTTTACCTTTGTCAGACAGATTTAAGCTCAATTTGCAGTACATTTATGACTTCTCGTAGTGAACTCACCTCTTCCAGAAGTTGGATGACAAGGACCACCTTCGTTTTCGTAGCACTATCGTCTGAGACAGTTGCACAAATTTGATGCGTTGTGTTGTACTCCCGCGACAGTGATGCCATGTAGTTTTATTCATCATCCATTAATTTGTATTACACAAGTGGCACACGTGGCACAGACCCACTCATTTTCTGGAATATTTCTTTCCTCTATATTGCTACACTTATTGAAGTGATACCATTTGTCACAGTTTTCACATAGAATACCATTTCTCACTACTTTAGTACATTTCCCGCGTTTGTTATCTCTTAAAACGCAGTTTTTTGGCGGTATTAACGAACAACACTTCCGAGTCGGATGCAGTGACATCATGTTTGGATTGACCCCTAAGGAAGTGAGACAACTTGCGTACCTCTGTGCTAAAAAATATGGACTAAAAATGCCCCCATCTTGGGCAGAAAAAGAAACAGCAGGAGTGGACCGGTTGTGTGGATTTTTGAAAAGACATTCAGAGCTATCAATAAGACAACTGGAAGAAAAAAGCTAAGCCAGAATGACAAGTTTTAACAAGCATAATATGAATGAATTTTACAAGAAACTCTCTGATGTTTACTCACGTCACCCATCAGGACTACTTCCTTCAAAAATTTGGAACTGTTATGAAACTGGAGCAACTACTGTGCTGAAATCAAATAAAATTGCCGCAGGAAAATGAGTCAAACAAGTGGGAACAGTCATATCAGCAGAATGTGGTGAACTCGTAACTGTCGCTGCTGAGGTGAGTGCACAGGGTACCTTTATTCTTCCTATGATTATCTTCCCAAGAAATAAATTCAAAGACCACTTCATACGAGATGGACCAGCTGGTTGCATTGGTGCTGCTACAGGATCTGGATGGATGACAGAGGACAGTTTTGTGCAATTTATGAAACATTTTATTGCCTAAACCAAACCGAACAAAGACGATCCACTTCTATTGTTGTTACTAGACAACCATTCCTCTCACCTTAGTGTTACAGTTTTGGATTTGTGTAAAGACAATGGTGTAGTACTCTTGTCATTTCCACCACACTTTTTACACCGGCTCCAGCCCCTTGACATTCGTGTTTACAGACCATTCAAGAAACTCTGTAGCAGGGGAGTCGATTGCTGGCTAAAAAAAAAAATCCAGGAAAAACTCTTAATATCTACGACTTGCCAAGTATGATTAAAGAAGCATTCATGACATCATTCACACCTTGTAATATTATTTACTTCAGGATTTTCAGCTGCAGGCATTTTCCCACTGAATGTTGATAAGTTTCAAGACAGTGATTTTGCAGCTTCTTTTGTAACAGATCGTACTCTGCCCGAGGAAGGCATACAAAAAATATATAAGTCAAATAAGGGAAGTGAATGAAGTGTTTTCGGGCAGTGATCACCAACTAGATATCGTCCCTGGGCCCAGCAGTGTCCAAATATCAGACTATGGAGATTTAACTCAAACATTTTCACATCAAGCTGTTCGACGGTATCCTAAAGCAGGGCCACGGCAAGAATGCAGTCGAAATAGGAAAAAAAGGAAATGTGCAATTCTCACAGATACACCAGATAAAACATTGCTGGAAATGGAAAAAGCCGCAAGAGAGAGTAAGAAGAAAAACAAACAAAAAAGAAAAACCTGCCCATCAAAATATCTAAGAAGAAAACAAGAATCAAAAGGAAACTTGAATTCAGTGATGATTCTTCGGAGAACCATCACAACACACTCACTGTCTGAACTGTGGAGAAATATATAAGAATAATGAAGAATGAGTACAATGTTTAAGGTGCAAAATGTGGTCACTTGGTCGTGTGCTAAAATCAATCCTTTTTATGTGTGTATTGACTGTGCAGATAATGACACAGACGATTTAGAATCTGTAAATTCCGAATTAGATAATGTTTCAATGTGGCCCTTCCAATGGTGCAATATGCCCCGCATGTGGGGCAAATTGCAACATGTGCAAGTGCTTTTTAAAAAGATTATGTCAATGATAAATATTTTTTTGCAATCATTATATTATATTGAATACTGTGGGTAAAAAATCATAGTATTCATAGGATGTTAGATTTTTAAAATATTCATAATACAAAACCAGAAAAATAATTTATAACTAATTTTTGTTGCAATGTGCCCCGGCTTCGTCTATGTATTCAGCTATAGTTTTTGTTCTGAACTCTTTCCAAATGAAAAAATATTCATGATGGAAATGTTTTTTTTATTTATTATATAGTTATAGTAATTTGGTTTCTAGTAGAATTATTACTTTGTACCTAAAACCACAGTTTCACTCCGCAACGTCCCACCGACACTTTATTTTCAGTGTTGCGCAAGTCTTCCGCTGCTGTTATTTCTTAGGATAATACTTTATGGTTATTGCCGAACATTAAACCGAAACTTAGTTTAAATAACACACGATCGCAACAGATTTTATTTTGTACAAATACGTTAATTTCAGCTATGTTTCTTTCAAACATTAGACTCTTAGCCAGCGTAGCAAAATGCAGTGCAGCTATACTGGCAGCACCGGCCGGTGTATGTACACTAGCATGTTCGAATGAAATGTGTAGCTTGGCTTAGATTCAGTGCAAAATTATTAATGAGATCCACAAATAACTGTTTTGTATTAAGATTGTGTACCATGGAAACGTACAAAGCATGCCATACATTGAATTAATACGGCATGACTACAATGTTTACACTTATAGAAAATACCTCTAAATTACTGTAGATTACTGTCGTTATAAAAAAACAATATTCGTGATAACCATAGGATATTTAATAAAAATTAGATAATTTTTGTAAAAATGCCTTCTCTACATTTTCACTATCCAAAATAAAAAATAGTTTATTTATTATTTTCACCTAAAATTGTAAATTTAAGTAACAAATTAGTTAACAGTTTTTATTTAGATTACGATTAATTGTATATTGAGGTCATACAACACACAAAAAAGATGGTGAGTTAGCTTTTCAAAATAACTTTTTCTCTCCGTTATATTAAACGCAACATGTTGGAATAGAAGCTGCATGTTATATTAAAAATGTTTTTCTATTAAAATAAATATTATTTCGATGTTTCTCTGGTGCTCAGCCACACTTAAATTGTTGTGTTTTTAAATATTTTGGTAGAGAGCTGCGTGAGCTACCCTATAACCGTGTTTGTAATTAGTGTTCATTTCTGTATACAATTAAAATAATAATAAATAATATAGGTTTAAGTAAAACCACTTTATATTGCGATTTTACCACGAAAAGCGAATACCATACCATATCACAACTTAAAACATATAAAGTCCCGTTTTTCTCTTACAAAATATTATAGTTATTAGTCATTTAATGTGCTTTGTAATCGCCTTCAATCCTCTTGGAAGATTTTGGGCGACGTTATAAAAGCGACTAGGCTATAAGTTTATACCTACTTTACTATAAAATTACAACAGTGAGAAGGAACCGTTCACTTCAACTTTTGGCATACAGTACTATTTTTTGTGGGCGTTTTGCATCAATATGTATATGCGCTATCAAAATATTGGCTACATACAAACTAGAAAAGCATCAATCCAAGCCCAAATTCATGTTGAATTATTGTTATATTGTTCGTCTGCTGTTATATGAACACTTTTCAAATTTACAAGAAATTCATTTATTTTATGAAAACATTTTTGTGCTCATAGTGATCTTTGCAGATGTTCAGTTAAAATTGGTCATTATTTAAAGTAGGTAATTATATTTTCAGCCAGTTCCATGTCTTATTAAGAGAAAAATAAGAATAAATTGATCATATTTATAGTTCTAACAGTTCTACGTGACTTTATTCAATCGTTCATACTAGAAAGTATTATTAACATACGCCAGTGAAAGAAGGCACTGTAATATGGCCATCTATGTAAATTGATATCGCGATTTTACGAGCTAATATAGTTTTATACCACCAACGAACGCCACTTCCCGTCTCTAAAATAATCTTTAAAAAATACTTCATATTTATGTCATGTTTATCAAGATACGGAAATACAAAGTAGGTCTAGATTATATTTTATTAAAAAGTATGAAATTTACTAACGAGCTATAAAAACTAGACCCGAATAATTCTAAATACTCTAGATCCAGATATCGTTCCAGACAAAACTACATTTCTTTGTTTTTACGCTGTGTGGTTGGTAGTGTGAGGATCATTGGTGCCGGATTTCAGGAAAAGAGAAGAAATTATATTTAGCCAGGGAGTGAAATCTCTGATAACTTCTATACTCCAGACAGCATTGTTGTATCCAGTCAGACAGGATTATTTGCTGCCACTATGTCTTGTGTGTAAGAAGTTGAGCCGGAAGCAGCTTGTCGCAGAAGACAAAAACCTCAGCCAGATGCAGGTGCGCCTTCAATCCGTTATCGTTGCTAAGTACCACCCTGCCGGGACAAGACGATGCCTTTCATCCCATCCCCATTCCTTACATATTTTGACCAGCTTTGTTGGGAATGGGAAAGATACCTGGTTGTTCCAACATTACTGAGAATGCAAAGCTCCTCGAACCCCAAACCCCGACTAAATGCACGTGTCTGGTAAACCTATCTGACGTTCCTAAACAACCAAATGTATGTGGCAGGCCACTGATTGTACGTTGCTTCTTAATCGACTGTCATGTAGAACTGCCTTGAAAATACATGTCAGTGCATGCAAAGAACTCGATCCACCTTCCAAGAAGACTGAAGAGTTCGAGAAATGCTAGTAATCCTTGTTTGTACTTGTGGAAATAATGTAATAAATTTTCTTATTTGTAATTTTGTTGCATTTTCCCTTGAACATTGTAATTCATTATTAAGTTTAAATAGAGAAATATATTTTAACCTAAAATTATCTGCGCCTTACTGGTGGTTGGTGTATGATGAATATATAACTTAGGATTTTTTTTTGTATTTTATTAGATCTTTTTTCCCCTGATATTACCATTTAAGAATAAGGCAAGGATCGAATACGTGCAGGAATCACTCGAATTAATCAGTAAAATAACACACTAATTTTTTTGATGATTTTTGGTCTTTTCCCTGAAGTTTTTGTGTCAAAATTAAAGAATTTTAATCTTACAGTCCATGTCGAGGCAGCTCAGAGTGGCTTGCTTTCAGAAGTTTTAAGCCCTGTTTAGGACATAAGGTTCTTTCAAATAGAAAACCCTTTTTGGTATTTGGATTTTAGAATTTTTAGTTTTTTTTATTAATAAACAGGAAATTTTCTCTTGAAACGGAAATTTTTCCCTCGAAATATGGAAATTGTTAGGAATTTTGAGTCATTTATAAAGAATTCCGATAGCGCACACGCCCAAACATAGCTGAACTCGTACTATCGCTGAAATGGTTTTACTTGTGATGAAAGTTTATTCAAGCAATGATATGGGTAAAATTTTAATTTATATGGTGGCTGCAACCTCTTGCAGACGAAAACAAGTTGGTAGATTCAAGATGGCTGCCATGAAATCATACTGGATGACCAATCTGTTCTGGCATTAGAAGTGGAATGTCTATCTGCTGGATAAAAATGAGTTTTTAACTTAAAACTTAATCAAGCACAATAAAAAAAATGGGAACGAATAATAATCATACAAAAACCACCAAAATCAACATTACCATTTTGCGCAATTCAAACCCTAAGTTTGATAAAAGGATAGGGTTGTTTTTAAATAAAAAACAAAAGCTGCCAATTGAATAAGAAATAGACGTAAGATACTAAAAAAATTGCATCTGAAGTTACATATTACTTTTTGTCGTTTATTCAAATACATCTTGTAATGACGTGGAAAATGAGGTAGTATGTTTTTAAACATCAAATTTCGGTAAATAAGTAAGATGTAAATAAAATGGTAAGATAATAAATTAAAAATTATTATTTTACTTATTTGTATTATTCCGTCTTTACGTGGAAGGGGAGACGTTTCATGTAAAGACAAAAATTAATAAATATAAGAATTAGAAAGTAAGAATCAACAACAAGCACATAAAGGTAAGCACTAAGCATATTATTTTTTCTTTAGTTTTTTTGCCTTCACTTTTAATGGTGCGAATAGGGAGTAAGTTATGTTTATAATATAGAAAAATTCAAATCTCCATAGCAAATACAGCTGGCTGTAAGCAACTTCACATGAATTACTTTATTAAATTATTATCTGGAATACTTAAAACATTTTTAGATATTCGACTTTAAAGGCAGTGCGCGAAACGGGGCACGTTAGTTTTAATAGTAGTCTACTAAATCATATATTCAAGCAAATTAAGATGTTGTTAAAAACTGAGCAAGAATAACTTTCAAATGAGTTATTATGATTTAATATCGGTTTTAACGTTTATCATTTTCCCACATTCTACCACAAAAGGGGTGTAAAACCATTTGAATTTGTTTTTATTATAAAAGTCGTATCCCTAAAGCTAATGAAGCGGAATGTAAGTTATGTGGTAGGATTTACAAGCATGCAAAAACTATCAACTCTTTTCTAAAAATTACAGAAGTTAACTTTTTAAGAGGTTAAATATTTCAATTACTGTTTTAATATTAAAAAAATATATTATGAACAAATCCCACAAATTTGTGCTTAAGGAAATGATAAATGACCATACCTTAAGCTACCTAAGTTACTCAACATTCTCCGAATTATCACTTGTCAGTCTTAACAGAGGTTAATATTATTTTAAAAAAGTAATAAATTTATTTAATCTAATAAATAAGCTGGGTTTGGTTTTTTTCTGGTTAACCAATACTGCTACATTTACTTAATTCTTAATATTTACATCAGTATCCTAGTGGGAAAAGAAGAGATTGGTAAAAATTTGGATATATTGCTTAGTTAATAAAAAAACTAAGATTCATCTAATAAGTTCGATAATAAACTTTATACATGTACTCTACATTTGAAAGAAAGATGCGATTGCATCAAATATTCTTAAAAACGGGATGTATATGTCTAAATGTCAGATTCTTTGATTATTCTAAGCTTAGGTCCAACCATAGAAAATGAATGTGACATTGTAAAAGATTCGTAAACTTAATTGAAATAGTATAGATGTAAGTTTAATATATATATATATATAATTTTTAATTGAATACCTCATTAAATGACAGGAAGTGTAATTTCATCAAGGTAAACTATATCCTCGATCAGTCTAAAAAATAAGTTTTCAAATCCGATACCTAATCTTTACTAAAAATTAAAAATAGCATACCCATAACTACTTAGAAAACGGTTATTTTACAAAATATATTTTTATGCACCTGACGATTTATTGTGTCTGTTTATTTAGTCAAAATATTGGGAATTAATCATATATACACTTTTTTAAATTGTAAGATTTTAGCAACACTCTTAAAATTGCATGAGCGAAGACGCTAGTTATTTATTAGCTATTCATTTAATAAGATTCTTCTGAGCGAAGCTTGGTCATCCAGATATTGTAAGGAAAATTTGGGTTACGCTTGACACCTCGAATGTTACAAATTTATTTACTTCCAGTTGTTATAACATTTTTAAGTCTTATTCATGTAATTTTTGGACGAAATAAGTCATGATTAAATTTACTGTCCATGCCGAACATTTCCAGTGAATATTATTGTAACAAACAATAGTCAGCTGAGTCGTCACTTATTTCAGCTCCAATGATATTGTCAAACTTAAGTTATTATGAACATAAATAATTGAACAAATAAAACGTAAGTTTACAAAATTAAAATAATCTAGTTTTGTTCTGAGCTATAACATTTTATTTGCAAATTAAAGCTTTTTATGAACTCAATACAAACAAATAGAATGGCCACTGCCTTGTAACTGAGTTTCTAACGAACCTTAATAACGATAAACCATTTTATCTACCTGAGGAAAGTTAAACACAAGAAAAGTGTGGTCAAATGAAAAAGCTTAACCGTTTTTAAAACGGAGAGGTAACATTTAACAGTCGTTAATAAAACATTGTTTAACGACTGTGGTTCAATTGGCCCTTAGCCTTTTATCATACACAACCGTTATATATATATATATATATATATATATATATATATATATATAAACTGCTAGTGTGGTGGATTGATATTTTAATTTTAAAATATATCAAAAGTAAATTGTTTCACCAATGAAGTCTCGTAGGCACGATCAAGCAGTATACGTCCATGCAGTTTCTAAGCGCCGGATACTTCTGTTGGTTCGGCTCCTCTGCTGGTGAAAAAAAAAAAGGTCTTGCGGGAACTATCTAGCAAGCAAACCATCTGCCTTGTGGTCCCCGGATACTTTCATTAAGAAAATGAGAACTATTTCCATTATTTACAGTTAAGAAAAAAGGCCACATAAAAATTTCCTTAAGTTTTTCTATTGGCTTAAACATTTCGTTGCCCGCCATTTTACGAGTCTTTGCCACCGCGCGGGGGGTCCCACCCCATTAGTGGGGCAGACAAAGGGCTGGCAGGATGTCCCCAGGAGGGGGGTGCGGGGGGGTCCCACCCCTTCTGCGGGGCGGACCAAGGGCTGGCAGGATGTCTCGTGGAGGGAGGTCAAAGCAGTGCAGGGGAAACGGTCGGGGTTATGACGAGGTCGGGGAACTGTCCACTGGCCCTCCTATCTACCATAATAACAATATTGACAAATCGAAAGCTTATTACCTACCTATGAATAATTATCTAAATAAATTAATAAATAACTGTATGTTTAAGAATTTACGTACATACGTTATATTAAACTTCAAACTATACACACCAAAAAAAAACTAAGGATGTTTGTGAAACTATTTTATATTTGTCATAATGTTTAAAACATTTGTAGGATTTGTTTATATGTAAAACTATGGTGGCAATATTCCGCTTATCCAAAGGAGTATAGGAATCAATAGAGATATCACTCCCTGTACACACCACAAATCTTTGAATTAAGTAAAAAATAAAAAATAAAAAAAACATATTCCAAAATGAAACAAAAAGTATAAATAACAACTTATTTGACAAAAAAAATTATATTACTAGAATGGCAATGTTAACATCCGCCTGAAATTTAATAGAAGTTGGTAGGTAAGAATATAATATATATATAGAATATAAATGAAATTAAAACATACATAAATAAAATTATCTCACACTCAACCAAACATAATGTTTAATATGAATTAAAGGAAGATGGAATTTATACGTAACTATTCTAATTAATAAAAAATCAACTTTCCTGGAAGAGTAAAATTCAAATTTTTCAACAATATACTACATAACTAGCTGCAGTACCCGGCTTTGCCCGGGCTAACACCGGGTGAAATATTGTCCGCGAGTTACAGCAAAATGGATAGCGATATGTCCAGTGTGTTCGACATTAAGAAATGACACATAATTACTGTTTGTGTATCTGTGACCTATGATTTTCTGTTTACCCAGGGCGATCGGTTGAAAGGTTTAGAAGTTGATGCGCTAAAGCGCCATCTAGCGGAGAGTTACAAAAAAAATGGATGATAAAAACACTTCGATGTGCCAACTTTCATGGCGATCGGTCAAACGGTGTAAGACTTTATCGAAGTCATACATACCAAAATACAATTATATATATTCTTATATTTCGAAATTTTGGGGCTTTCACTTTTGCGAAAAGTGGATGTTCAGGACCTCGAATGGTTTGGAACACTCCATCTAGAAAGAAATGATATTTGAAATTCCTGAAATTGTCGAAATTTTGGGGCGTCCCCAGAGGGGGAGGGGTGATTTTGAGGACCCTAAATGGCTGGGAAACAATAAAAATCGAAAGAATGATATTTGAAATTTTTTAAATTTTGGGGTTTTGACCCCTGGGGGGGGGGTGTGATTTTGAGGACCCCGAATAGCTCGTAAACACTCCAAATCGAAAAAGAATAGATTTTTGGAAATTTTGGAAATTTTTTTAATTATTGGGTTTTTGACTCCTTTTGGGGGGAGGGTAGTTTGAGGACCCCGAATGGCTCGGAAACACTCCAAATAGTAAAAAAAGTATTCTTAAATTTAAGAATTTTTTCGAAATTTTGGGGTTTTGCATTCCCCCAATCCCCTTACCACAAATTTGTTGGAGAACACGTCTTTGGGTAAACGTTCCGCCATCTCCCGGACACTTTAGTTAGTAATGACTTAATTTTAATACAATTTCCTCCAATTTTTCGAAATTTTGTGGCTTTCACTTTTGAGAAAAGGGAGGGGGTTGGAGGTTCAGGACCTCGAATGTTTCGGAACACTCCATCTCGAAAGAATAGATATTTGAAATTCCTAAAATTATCGAAATTTTGGGGCTTTATCCCAGAGGGGAGCGGGGGGTTCTAGGACCCTGAATGGTTCAAAAACGCTTAAAATCAAAAGAGAAAGATTTTTAAAAAAATTTTAAACTTTCGAAATTTTGGGGCTTTAACCACCTGGGGGGGAAGAGGGGGGGGGGGTGTAGTTGAGGACCCCGAATGGCTTGGAAACACTCCAAATCGAAAGAGATATAAAGGAAAACTTATTACCTACCTATGAATATTTTCTAAATAAATTAACAAATAACTCTATGTTTAAGAATTTACGTACATGCATAATATTAAACTTCAAACTATACACACCAAAAAAAACTAAGGATGTTTGTGAAACTATTTTTTATTTGTCATAATGGTTAAAAAATTTGTAGGATTTGTTGATATGTAAAACTGTGGTGGCCATATTCCGCTTATCCAAAGGAGTATAGAAATTAATAGAGATATCACTTCCTGTACACACCACAAATCTTTGAATTAAGTAAAAAAAAAAAAAACATAGTCCAAAATAAAACAAAATAATAAATAACAACTAATTTGTCAAAAAATGTTATTCGTCTGGTATGACAATATTAACATCCACCTGAAATTTAATAGAAGTAGGTAGGTAAGAATATATATAAGAAAATAAATAAAATTAAAACATACATAAATAAAATTATCTCACACTCAACCAAACATAATGTTTAATATGAAATAAAGAAAGATGGCAATTACACGAAACTATTATAATTAATAAAAAAAATCGACCCACCTGAAATAGTAAAATTCAAATTTTTCAACACTATATTACAAAATTGATAAATATTTCTGGTCTTCGGTCTCAGTAGCCCTAACACTCTTGACGCTCAGCAGATAAATTATAAACACTAAACCAAACTCCTTGCAAATAAGTTATAAGTAGGTACTGTAAAAAAATAATTTAAATTGTAATATACAAAAACGGTATTGAAAACTGAAACAAATACGGCGACACTACAAACTGTCAAGATATTTATTTTTTTCTTACTCTCTACTTAGTTCCTTACAATAGCAAAACGTAACGTAATGGCTTGAAAGCTTTTGCTCGGCAGACATAGAGGAATGACACTAACAGTTTGTATATCTATGACACACGTTACATAAAATTATGATATATTTTTGTAACCCGTTTAAATTTTTTTTTTTTAGACAAACGATAGCATTTGTCCATCCCCAGGATATAATCTATCTCGTTGCCAAATTTCATTACGATCCGTTCAGCCGTTCACCCGGGAAAAGGTAACAAACAGACAGACAGACAGACAGACAAAGTTACTTTCGCATTTATAATATTAGTAAGGATTGATAAATATTTCTGGTCTTCGGTCTCAGCAGCCCTAAGACTCTTGAAGCTCAGCAGATAAATTATAAACATTAAACCAAACTCCTTGCAAATAAGTAGGTACTGTAAAAAAATAACAATAGTGACAAATAGAAAATATTATTAGGCCCTAGCAACCTATGAATATATTTCGAAGAAATTTATAAGTTTAAGAATTTATGTAGGGTACCTACATAATATTAAACTTGAAACTATCCACAAAATAAAAACCTAAGAATGTTAGAGAAATTAATTTTTTTTTGTCATAATACCTAAAATACGTGTGTTTCCAAAATGAAACAAAGTATAAATAATGACCAATTTGACCAAAAAAAAATTGTACAACTCGAATGACATTGAAAACATAAACGTGAAATTTAAAAGAATTATGAGTGCCCTAGGTATGGAGAAAAAATATATATAGAAGAAATTAAATAAAAAAAAATGGGTGCGTGTACTTAGGTACGCGCATGAGAAGTTATACTTCATTGGCATCATTAAAAATAGTTTTTAATTGCATGCAAAAATATTGCGTGGAGTCCCTCCACGTGGAAGAAGTGAAACTTCGTAATGTGGAAATGAAAACGGGAAGGGTTAGAAATTGATTTTTAGTGAAATCATATTGTATCAAATCAAACTAAAAAAATTAAGGAAATAAATTTGTAACGATTCATAGATTGGTCTTCAGAGAGAGAGACACCTATTGAATGTCTATAAAACTAACTTTTTTATGAGAGCAGATTTTCATGAAATAAATCATGTAATCATTCAACGATAAAAGCTGTTTATTTAATTAAGCAGACGGGTTCGCCCCAAGGAGAAAATTGACGCGGCGAGACCTCGTGGACATAGAGAAATGACACACACTCACTATTTATGTGTTTATGAAACATGATTTTTTTCTGCAATTTAAATTGTAATATAAAAAAACGGTATTGAAAATTGAAACAAATATGGCGACACTACAAACTGTCAAGATCTTTATTTTTTTCTTACTCTCTACTTTGTTTCTTACAATAGCAAAACGTAACGTAATGGCTTGAAAGTTATTGCTCCGCAGACATAGAGGAATGACACTAACAGTTTGTATATCTATGACACACATTACATAAAATTAAGATATATTTTTTTAACCCGTTTAAAATTTAGTTTTTTTAGACAAAATATAGCCTATGACCATCCCCAGGATATAATCTATCTCATTGCCAAATTTCATTACGATCCGTTCAGCCGTTCAGCCGGGAAAAGGTAACAAACAGACAGACAGACAGACAGAGTTACTTTCGCATTTATAATATTAGTAAGGATATTTAACTCTCTAAATATTGCTGAAAACTTTTTTTAACAGTAAATTTTAAGTAACAAACCATTACTGCAAAGTGTGGAAATAACAAGGGTAAAAAACAAAAGTTTTTTTGAAATATATATACATAAGTACTATCAAATCCATTATAATTTTTTTGTAAAACTCCTAAACTTTATAAAAACCTTTGGCTGAAACAATTTATTGATGAAACGAACTAAAAACGTTAAACAGGGGTGAAAATAAAAAAAATTAAAAGTCCCTTTGTATAAAATTCTTCAGAATTTATTTTTAACCATCCTAATATTACTTCAAAGCGTTGTCCAAAATAAATTACACATCCACGTATTTGTACAAGAGATAAAAAATTGTGTTTGTAGGTCAAAAATATTTCCATAGTTACCTTATTAGGCTTAATATTTAATTAGTTAAGTCATTCAATGCTGGATGCCTTGAGTTCAAAACATCCAAAATATTTTAGCCACATGGAATATGACAAAATGTTTATCAGATCTTTTTTTTTTTTTTTAATTTTTGCGAACATGTGTATTAAATTCCTAAAATATTCCAGGATTTCATTGAATTGTCCAAATATTTTCCAGAAGAAATAGGTTTTTCGATAACTACTTAAGCCTGTAGGCTGTGGCAAAAGGGATTTCTATGACATCACTTTGGTCGTTCTACGTGAACTGTCTTTCTGGGTGAAATGTGAATTAATTGTGTACCTGTAATAAATTTGTATATTTTAAAAAAATTTACATTTATTTTTGGTGAGTAATGTATATTATTTCGTAATTTTTGCAAATTTTTTATGAGGATCTATTATTTTCACTTTACATTTAATGTATCTAAGACACACACTGTTAGAAATTATAGTATATTGACGGAATTTTCAACGGAGAATTTAACTCAAACGAAGGGTTCTTCGTAATTTTAAATAACTGAATCTTTGCAGAAACTACGCCGGATTTCAACTTCCAAGATTTATGTTTCGTTCTAAACAAATGTTAACACAATACTGGCAAAATAAGAGTGTTATTATTGTAGACTTAACCATATTTTTATGTTTCGTTAATATACCAAGAATATTCTTTTGAATTCACGTTTAAGGCAAGTGATCTCAGGTTCCGTAAATTTACGAAGAAAGTCATAAATTAATGAAGATACCTAAATAATTTTTACCAGAGTTCTTCGTAAATTGAATGTGAAAACTTTTAACAGTGCAGTTTTGTGAATAACTTGTTTTGTTTTGCTGTTTTGATAATGTTTTTATGACTTACGGGATATTTGTAGAGTTGCTTTTAGTTCTCCGTTTTGTTCTATGTTATTTTATGTGGATTTATTATTTCCTTTTTTTGTTGTTCATGCTTGATAAAAAATATAATAGATGTGTTATTAAAATGAGCCATATCATCATGTAAGTATCTACGTAATAAATATCCCATACATAAGTATAATAAATAATTTGATATAAATAAAATACCAAAAATTAAGGAAAGTATATGTAAAAATAATTAATAAATTATTATACTAAAAGATAAATTTTATTGTGTACTGCATATTATCCTTTCAACTATTTCAAAGGCAATAATCAAAAAGGATGCGAACTTTAAAGTTAACATTTAAAAATAAGATAACTCACTCAGTGTTCAGTAAGACTGAAAATTGTTAAGAGTGTAGGTACATTTTACAAAAGCTACCAAAAATTGGATATGTTTTGTACTATTCTCTCGAGACATGCTGTTTATATATTTGCATAAAATTCTCAATAATCAAACTAGAGCTTCAGAGCTAGATATATTAACACAGTATTTCAAGCACGTCTTGATTAAATGCCTTGATTTGAAAAATAAATTTAAAATTCTGGTTGGCGTAATAGATAAAACATAATTATCATAAGTAATTGATAGGAGAATTAAAAAAAAATGTGGGCGTTCTTTTTATGATGGCTAAAAAATTATAAGTTGAATAATGCAAAATGATATTTCAATTTAAAATAACAAATTTAATTAATTTTTTGTTACGCTTAGTGTTTGAGTTAAATCTAAATATTGAAAACTGCAACTACAAAAATTATATGATTGTAGACTCGCTTGAATCAGGGAAAAATATTCAATACACAGGTATCCAAAAGTAAATTATATGAAGTAATCAAGTTATTCAATTCCCGTTAACAGAGAAGTTAGGCACTTTTGTAACGGTTCAGCGCCAGGGTCTAGGTTCGACCTTTGAATATATATACTGTATAGAAGTCGCCAGCCCAGGTTAAAATTTATAATACGGTTTTGAGGTAGTTGGTTAATTCACCGCCGCAATCGCCACCATCTCTAGGGCATCGACTTGTGGTGGTCCCTAGCGGACAAGTGTCGAACTCTTCAAACACCCCTTCGCCCTCCCGTTGAACGACCTTGAGCTGCAGTGAATGATAGGTGGGGGTTGCGGGGAATGACAGCGGGCAACAGTGCTGCGCTCTAACGTGTAAATAACAACTAAGACGATACAGGGCGTTACGGCAGCGCACTGCAGCGGTGAAGTTCCCGAGCTGCTCTTCATACGCTTCTGAAAAACGTAGAGTAAATCCTATCCACTCGCGACTTCTATACAGTATATATATTCAAAGGTTCGACGGAAGTGAAAGGGAACTCGAAGCAGAAGCAGATAGGGCGGACTCCCCATCATGGAAACACCGTGTCTCCTCGCACCAGAGGGGTCGGTGTCGCTGATGTCAGAGGCTGGCCTCAGCCGGCGCGTGGTGCAGCCTTGGGCCGGGGCTCGCTCCAGAGGCCGACGGCGCGCGTCTGTTCTTTTCTAATTGAATATTCTTCCTTCCTCCGGAGCGCTGCGGGTCGGCCCGCATTTCCGGCCCCAGGGCGGATCCTGCCTACCCCCCACCCCCCAGTCCTGGTCGGCCAACCCACCTGGCCGCCTCATCCTCCCTCCCGACGACATGCAATATTCATGGTATTTTTAGCGGGCTCTTTGGGCGCACTTCGCGACGCAGGGACGTGGAGGGCTCTTATCGCGCGGATATGCGGTGAGGGCACGGCCGTCCGCTGCTTCCCTGCTCCCGGCGCCCCTCAGGACTCCGGCATCCTGCTCCTTCAGGAGTCCCGCCTCCCGGGGGAGAGCCGGGGGCTAATGCACGCCCCACCCCCCGACTCCCGGAAATCTGCAGGTCGACAACCCGGCGACACAGGGGCCTCGCCGGCCACCGCTGCGAGGCGCGCGCACTCGGAGATTTAATAAGTAAAGAGGTGACGTCGCGACCAGGAGAGCCGTCTGTAAGATCCCTTCCGCCCCGTGTTGGATCTCCCGAGGACATCTGAGGATCTGGTGATAGGTTTGTAGGAGGGAGAGAGAGAGAGGGAAAAAAATGATATCACCAGCAAGCAGTACCTAATTCAACATAACTTTCGTGTAAAACTTTGTTAATGTGTAAACATTTATACTTAACACCACCTTTTTTTTTCTTCCAAAATTTGAGCCAAACAGTCACATACCAAAACGAAGATTTCGTAAATTTTCCCAATACACTAACCAGAGTTAAAATGTTTTAATTCCTTTCTCAAATCAGTTGGACTCAAAAATCTTATTAATGTAGATCTCAGGTCATAATATACGCTACTTATATGTCAGTTATAGCATTATTTTTTTTTATCAAACAACCCATTTATGATTCAAATATTTCTATTAGATGCTGTGCTGTAAAGCAGTAGCTAGTTAAGCGACTCATTTTCTGAAGACCTAATAATGAATCTGGGTCCCACTGTCCGGGTTTCGTTGATAAATTGTTTCGCAGACCAACTGGTCATTACAATTGGCTGTCACTGGCTCCATTACCTAATACACTTGATTTGTAGCCATACAGAACTCAACTCTGAATCCTTTTTTCAGTCTCTTCTTGCTTCGTCAAAAGAAACCTCATTGGTTCTTCATTGCCTTTGTTAATGCGATGGTAGACTAGGTCTGTTCTTCATAGGTCAGTATCGCCCAGGTAGAACATATCCTGTTTTGTTTCTTTCGTAGAAAGGAAGTAACTTCTTATGTTCCTTTGGTAGCAAATCTCTCCTGAAATCGCTTTAATAACTACTTTATTTCAGGCCTCAGTGATGGTAGAGTATACTCTTGAAGTGGATCAGCTTAACACTGGGCTACCCAAAACACTGGTTCACAGTTAGCTATTGGTTTGTACTGCTTCATAACCTTCATTTTTAAATCTATGATGCCACCTTTACTGGTAAAATCTCACCAACCTTGGTAATGTTGCGGCCGATCAGGAGTCTATAGTCCTTTTGTCATATATGGTTCCATTATTAATGTTGTATGGCCCCTAGGGTCTCCCTGTATCCAGTCTTCTATTATCTGTTCATGAATTGCCGGACTTGAAATAATTTTGTTGACTACTACCTGCATTAATGTCACATCCAATTGTTTGGGTGTAAACAATTCTCCCTACATTTTTCTTTCTGATTCACAATTCCTTTACCTTTCATGTCAAATACAAATAAATATCAATTCATGATATCCATTCCGAAGATTACCTCATCAGTAATATAAGCAACAAGAAATGTCCACAAAAATGTTCAAGTCCCTATCTATACCTCCAAATCCAGCTGTCAAGCACAGGTGATGGTCAATCTACTTTTCAATTCTTCTTGAGCAGCCACAATTTCATATTGCATAACTTCTTATGCAGCCACCAGCTTGTTTCGCATATCATCGTGTGCCTTTTCATTAGGCCTATTTCGTTCTTCACGTCATTCTTTACGTTTTCTTGGCTTATTATTAATTCACTCCTCATTTTAGTCCTTACCTCTTCTTGGCTGATCCTCATTTCATTTTTCATTACATTCTTCAAGTTATCCTGGTGACCCTTCATTTCATTCTAGCTACACATAATTTCTGCTAGCTAGTCTTAATTTCTTGCTGGCTACTTTAAATTTTCGCCTGGTTACTGTCAAGTTTATTCTCCATTTCTTACAGGCTACTCTACGTATAATTTTTCATCTCGGCTAAGAACCTCATAATATTCTTGAGTTCGTCGGAAGCCATCTTTCCCGTCCACATACACTATTAATAACTGTCACTTATGTCCTATTAACTTTAATCAAATTTAACACATGACCTAGCTAACCTTAACTCAAATATAATACTATCTTAGGATGCCCACTGGTCTGCCTTGTGGCCCTTTATTTTATGCTGATAACAATACGGTCACTTAATCGTCAAATGATAGTAAAACATTTAATGAGAGTGGTTTTCAAATCGGGAATGGTATTTAAAGGCTTTCAGAAAGAATAAAACACAATTGGGGTTTACCTGCAATTTAACAAACAGCCACCACCAGTTTGGCCAATTTTTCCTTGATTGACGCCATTACACATATCTTGTTCTTCCTTAAAGACCCGATAGAACTATGCGATCGCCAAAGCGAGGTTTTTTAGTCAATATACAATCCCTTTCAAAACCATTTCCTTTAAAAACGGCGAATGACTTGGTTTCACAATAATAAATAGATAAACTGAGCACTTACCTTACTTTGGAGAAATGACACGCTAAACGGATCGGCATTCTCAGAGTGACTGATAGCATCGAGTGGAACATGTTAAGGCGTTCCTCGGGCGATGACAGTAAATCACATGACCACTTTTCCAGTCTCTCCCTTACCGACGACTGATATTTTTGCTTCTGGATTTAGTAGCTTTTGTTGGCTATCCGCATCAGCACACACTCGAAGACCTCAAAAATAAACATTGACCTTTATCTTTGTCTTTGATCATTTTAAATGATACTTTGACGGTTGTTTATTTTTGCCGATGGATAAACGTTCTCGGACGACACACTTAAAGACTCAGGTTGTTGATTGGTTCAACGTAAGTATAGAAACTTTGACTTTAGAACAGAATGCCCGTTCGCGCGGGGAGGGGGGAAGGGGTAGAAGAAACGGACAGCCACAGGACGTCTGCTTGAAGCCGCCGCTCTCTGTTTTCAAATGCGTTCCAAGCAAAGCACTTCTCAGCTCGGGAGACGACCATCCCTCGGGACTCCCTTCCAGGAGTCGGGTTACCTCCGGAGGTCGTCGCCACCTTACGCCGGCCAGATTAAAAACACCAGCCCTTTAGTTGTTGGTAAGTCGAGGGGGAACGGCGGGGGAGGGGTGGTCAAACGGTCAAGTGCTGGCTAAGAGGAACTGGACTCCATCTCGTTCTTGCCTCGCCTGTTTCTTCGCACGCCGAGAAACACTTCTGCCGCCGTGTGCTCACCAGTCCATGCAAGCAATGGAAAACCACAGTGTGTGCTGTTGACATGGTCGAGAAGGCACACTTCGACTAAGAATAACTGCTTGCAATCAGTGAAATTAAAGTGTTGTAAAATACACTTAATCTCTACTATGATAAAAGGTTCAATAATTTTAGAATCATTAAGGACTATAAGCTAAGATTATTACGGTATATTTGGCTTCGTTTCTCCCAGGTTAGACTGAAACTGCGTGAGTTAACTCAACACTTCGTTTAACGGGTTACATGTTCTTGTTCTTGTTTAAAACTTTCTGTGGGTCTTCAAGGGCGTGTCAAAGGAAATGAAATCCAATTATCGACGTATAAGTGTACGTTTATGTTATACGGTTCTACTTTGCTTCCCGATGAATCAGCAAAAATAACCATTACTCTAGTAATTGACTATTGAGAACATTCCTTACAAACCCTCTTCCCAATATTACCCCTCCCCACCCACAAGCATAGTTTATATGATACAGTGGGTACAACCATTAAAATGTGTTAGATAGCAGTTCATTTCTAACACGTGCTTCGCAAACAAACAGTGTTCATACAGACAAAAAAACATATACGAATGTTTCAAACCCATGTTTTGTCACGAAACGAAATTCGCAAAACGCCTGCAGCAGTGCCGATGTATCAGAGGAATGCACGTAAGTGCTTATAAAGTAAAATTTTCATTTACTTCCTATGTGAACCCAGAAATTATGAATACCATTTTTGTTTTTTAAGCATTGTCTACTAGAGATTGATGGTATTGATCGCCCTACTTATTCACTTGTTATCCAGTAGAGTGAATTAGTATCAACCAATAAATTATAATCCGTGTTGACAGTTATCTTGTTAGCCACCTCAAATTCCTTAAACAGCAACATAAATTTTAAAAAAGGATGCACAGTGTATTTATTTTTAGCTAATCAATGAGTAGTATATGAATGGGGCTCCTGCGGCAGGCTTCAGGCTGTGGTGCCTGTGGTGCCGACCGCCATCTTGGATTGTGACGTCACGGCGGCCCTCTTGGATGGTTGTGACCTTGACCTTTGACCTTGACCTTGAATTTGATCCCCAAAAATCGCCAAAATCCGCCAAAATTGGGCAAAATTTGCCCAAAATTCCTCAAAAATCGCCAAAATTTCCATTTCTGTGGAAAAAAGTTCCGCCAAAAATTCGCAAAAAATTCCTCAATTCGAAAATCAGGATTTCGAAAATCCTCAAAAGTCGTTTTGCCCTAGAAAGAACCCTAATTCCTAAAACTGGCTTAAAACTCCTAAGAGATAGCCGCTTATAAGCCATTTCTAGGAAGAAGGATACCATGACCGCCATCTTGGATTATGTCGTCACCGATGCATTTTTCGTTACGGCCGCCATCTTTAACTTTTTTATTTATCATCCGATTTAAACGAATTTTTTTTTTAAATTTATAAAAAAATTCAAATAATAAAATTTTAATAAAATATTTATAAAAATCATACATTAACGACACGGAGTTCGGAGTCCTCGGTTCGAACCTGGTGAGGGCAAAAAAAATTAAAAATGGCGACAGGCTCCTTCCTTAATGGTGGCTGCAGGCAGACTGACTCCCACCACTTTTCTTAAAGCAGATATATCGTCACCTAGTATGACGTCATGTCCGCAATCTTGTCTTCGTTGCTGGAGACCACCATCTTGTTTTCGTCGGCGAGAGTGCGCTGACGCCATGTTAGTTTAGTTCTTATCCGCTAGAGTGCAGTAATCATTTATTACTAAGGTGCCCGCCATCTTTAAATTTGGACGCCATATTGAAAATCCGTAATAATTTAGCTAGAAATTCGGGAAAAATTTCTAAATTTGTTAAATAAATCACTCATTAATTTACATATTGATTCGATCCGCTCCTGTCCTTGGTTCGATACTTGATCGATGCAATTATGTTTAATTTTATGTAAAAAATAATAATTTCAATAAACCATGTTCAACATTCGTAAAGAGACTCTAAATCCTCTACGACCACCATCCTATCAGACATCAAGACCACCATATTGGAAATGCGTAATTTTAATGCTAGAGATTCGGGAAAAAGTTCAGATATCATTAAATAAATTTCCAATCAATGTACTGATTAATTAGATCGACTTAGGTCCTTGGTACGATTCTGGACGATGAAAAAAAAAATATCAATTTTACATAATAGTAACAGGTTCGAGGAATTAAACACCACAAGTTCTTTCACAAACATAATATTTATTACATAATTTCTATTCTACTACAGGATCACTTACGAAAGCCAGCAAATTTACAATCATTTAGTTCCGCAGCAGTGTGAAATGACTAATTCTTAGCTCCAATCGGTTTATACTAGACAGAGTCCAGCCAGAACCTTTACAGACATCGTTCTCCTCTTCTTGACAGAGTTTCTGGATACCGTTTTTAACAGTTTGCTTCACATCGTCAGAACTGTAAATTACTGCAGCCGATGTCTTGAATGCACACTTCTTCACTTTGTCATCTAACGGATACGGCTTTCCATATAGACAGTCCAACCACAAGTTATATTTCAAAGGTCCGTTTGTCGCTACGTCATCAGTAAGCTGATTGATTATGTTCTGTCTAATATCATCAAGAAAAGTACAAATGTCCTTCAACTCACCGAACGTATTTAGATAATAATAGTCTTTCAACGTTCCACGAAATGCAGACTGCGCCAAGTAGAATCCAATATCGTTTACTTGTAATGCACCGAACACAGTCTTAGGTTTAGTTCCATGTCCAGACGTCATAGCAATCGGTTTCTGCACATCTGTTTTTTTGCTTGTACGCTCACGAGTCTCCAATCTAAAGCGAGGAGTCGAAATGTTGACAGGTAGTTCAGCAGGAGCACAGACTCCACCTTTACATTTTTTCGCATGATGTCGCAAACTGTCAATTCGAGTAAACCATTTAAGGCACTCATCACAGCGAAACTTCATTCGAGAAGTATTCTTCGTGCATTTGCTCCGCTCATGTCTTCGTGCATCATGGAAAAATGCGAACGACGTATCACAGTAGCTGCAAGGATACCGTGGTGATGAAGACGAGGCTTTCAGACCTGATCCAGATACAGGCGTTGCAACAGTAGTACCATTTCCAGGCATACTCTTATGCACATCGATGCATCGTTGTTGCGCCGAAACCTTTACTTTCTGCCGCACAGCAGGACCTTTGCATGCCTTCATGTGCGTTTTCATATTATCTTTTCTGGCAAACTGCTTATGACATTTCTCACAAACAAACATTTTACGATATAGGTTCTTGGCACATTCGCTCCTCTCGTGTCGTCGAGCATTGCTGCTGTTTGAGAAAATCTTGTCACAGTAACAACACCGATGTTCGTTAGTTGTTGTCGATTCGGCATCCATTGAAGCC
The DNA here is from genome assembly GCF_032445375.1 of Bacillus rossius redtenbacheri. Lineage (NCBI taxonomy): Eukaryota > Metazoa > Arthropoda > Insecta > Phasmatodea > Bacillidae > Bacillus > Bacillus rossius. The sequence continues at coordinate 8,547,926 of NW_026962012.1, read as the reverse complement.
TCCATCGAGGGCGAAACGAAATTCGTCGATTTTTCCTGCACAGCCAGCACTACCGGCATTAAAGTCTCTTCTGCTGGTGGTAACGCGTCTGATGAAGTCTCCTCCAGTGTTGTCACCGTGGTTGTCAACGGAATCTGCTCCTTCTCCGTCGTAGCTGACGTCAAGGTTCCCGTAGTCGACGGTACAACCTCCATCGAGTTCGACGTTAAAGACGGTAAAGATGCCATCGAGGTCTCAAGAACAGCTAACTGACACGACTTATGCACCAGAAGAAACAAACTAGACGATCCTTACACCGCCGACGTCAGTAACAAACTGAGCGATCTACTGTCTAGGACTCGCTTATATACATGCACCGTATGGAATAATACGCTAGTCAAATCAAGAACCATTTACAATAATACTAGAGTCAAATCTACAAATTAAAAAAGAGGATCATTTGATCGAAAAAAAATTCGATCTCTCCAATATACACCAGGCTCCAAGAGCTACAATTCACGTCATCAGATCCATCTACATTTTTGCTCCTATGCTTCAATTGACCATTAGCTGCAAGCGCTCCAACAGCTCCATCAGCTCCAACACGTAATGTACACAATGTACGCACAATACATGCAATTTACGTGCAATAAATGTAATGATCACACAGTACACACAGGAAACGGAACGTACACACAGTACACACAGGAAACGGAACGTACACACAGAAAACGGAACGTACACACAGTACACACAGGAAACGGAACGAACACGCAAAGTACACGCAATTTACGCAAAGTACACGCAATGTACGCAATGTACGCAATATATATGCAATGTACACATAATGACTACGCTTCGTTCGCGCAGGACAAGCATTTAATGAAAACGAAGCACGTTTGGACGGAAATTCTATCAAACGAAAGCTCATTTAACGAAAAGGAGGCACATTCTCTCGTTCATTTAACTTGGTAGGATGCGATCGTCAATGATAAGTTAGGATATAATCTCTCCAACAGTCTATGAATCCAACAGTTTATATTTCCATTAGCCATCGACTCCAACAGTCATTGGCTCCAACAGTCATTGGCTCCAACAGTCATTGCCTCCAACAGTCATTGGCTCCAACGGCCTTTTGGATCATCAGCTCCAATGATATTTGGTTAGAATGCTACGACTCTAAGAGACTATGAGACTACATTTCTACGAGTGTACAAGACTCCTCCAACTACCTTCAAGTGTACAAAGCTCCAACTACTTCAGCAGCATTATGTTATAAGATTACATGACTGCATGTTTACGTAGCTACAATTCAACGAGGCTACTTGACTACGTAGCTACAAGTATACGAGGCTCCAAGACATCATGACTACGCGACTACAAGCAAAGAGGTAACGAGACTACGTGACTACAGGTATTCAAGCTTACGAGACTGCGAGGCTACAGAGCTACGAAGCATCTAGAAAACGAGTTTACGTGACTGCGAGAATACAGGACTACAAGTCTACACGAGTACTTGACTACTTCTTAGCTCCAAATGCTCCAAATGGCTCCAACAGTTCCAACAGCTCCAAATGGCTCCAAATGCTCCAAACGGCCTCCAAATGGCTCCAACAGCTCCAACAGCCTCCAAATGCTTAACACAGCTCCAAACGGCTCCAAATGCTCCAAACGGCCTCCAAATGCTTGACAGCTCCAAAAGGCTCCAAATGGCTCCAAATGCTCCAAACGGCCTCCAAATGGCTCCAACAGCTCCAACAGCCTCCAAATGCTTAACACAGCTCCAAACGGCTCCAAATGCTCCAAACGGCCTCCAAATGCTTGACAGCTCCAAAAGGCTCCAAAAGGCTCCAAATGCTCCAAACGGCCTCCAAATGGCTCCAACAGCTCCAACAGCCTCCAAATGCTTAACACAGCTCCAAATGGCTCCAAATGCTCCAAACGGCCTCCAAATGCTTGACAGCTCCAAAAGGCTCCAAATGGCTCCAACAGCTCCAAATGCTCCAAAGGCTCCAAATGCTCCAAATGGCTCCAACAGCACCAAAAGGTTCCAAATGCTCCAAACGGCCTCCAAATGGCTCCAACAGCTCCAAATGCTCCAAATGGTTAACACAGCTCCAAACGGCTCCAAATGCTCCAATTATCGCATCTGTCTTCGTCGGCATTTTCTCTTTTGCTCCCACTGCTCCAACAGCATTATGTTATATGATTCCATGGCTACTTTGTTACGTAGCTTCAAGTCTACGAGGTTCCAATGCATCATGTTTACGAAGCTTCCAGAACACAAGGTTACGAAACTGCGAGGCTACAGGACTACGAAGCTTCCAGGACACGAGGATACATGGCTACGAGACTACATGACTCTAACAGATTACAATAGCACCACTCAGTGGTGAGAGTTAGGTTATCTAATGCAAAGCAAATTGATGCAAGTAGTTCTGGCTGTCATCAACAGATGTAGCCACGTGTTGCTTGCAGGTAAATATTAATTAGTTATTTATGTGGGATGCGGGATGCTCACTAACGATCGCAAAAGAAGGAGGGCTTCGCTAGACACCAAGGAGAAGGAAGTTCGTCTTACATGTTAATGCTTCGCTGATGTCTCATGGCATATTATTTGACTGAGTAATGGTTGTTTATTTCTTTAATTCCACATGGTAAAATTATTACAAGTGTCAATTTATTAGCAGAAATTCACTAATTAAATGTAACTCTGAATAAAATAAAATATCCTTCATGCAGAGATCGATTTCACACAAATAATCAGCAGCACTCGGAGAAAATCATTAGATGTCTAGCCAGGAATAACCAGGAGCACACGGAGAAAACGTAATGACAAGAATATTTGGGAGCACACGGAGAAAACCATACACATATTAAAAAGAATATTCATGAGCAAACATAATAACAAGAATAATCGGGAGCACACGAAGAAAACCACCACACGTTTTCTTTGATATCATAAAATTACAGGAAATTTTTTTTTTATAAATAATAAAAAATTTAAAATGTAAAAAAAATACAAAAATACATAAAATTCTGGCTTGTACTAGAACTGTATCTTTGTTCAACAATGAGAAGTTCACAAGCTAGCAGAATATATTTATGTATTTTTGTATTTTTTTTACATTTTAAATTTTTTATTATTTATAAAAAAAAATTTCCTGTAATTTTATGATATCAAAGAAAACGTGTGGTGGTTTTCTCCGTGTGCTCCCGATTATTTTTGTTATTATGTTTGCTCATGAATATTCTTTTTAATATGTGTATGGTTTTCTCCGTGTGCTCCCAAATATTCTTGTCATTACGTTTTCTCCGTGTGCTCCTGGTTATTCCTGGCTAGACATCTAATGATTTTCTCCGAGTGCTGCTGATTATTTGTGTGAAATCGATCTCTGCATGAAGGATATTTCATTTTATTCAGAGTTACATTTAATTAGTGAATTTCTGCTAATAAATTGACACTTGTAATAATTTTACCATGTGGAATTAAAGAAATAAACAACCATTACTCAGTCAAATAATATGCCATGAGACATCAGCGAAGCATTAACATGTAAGACGAACTTCCTTCTCCTTGGTGTCTAGCGAAGCCCTCCTTCTTTTGCGATCGTTAGTGAGCATCCCGCATCCCACATAAAATAACTAATTAATATTTACCTGCAAGCAACACGTGGCTACATCTGTTGATGACAGCCAGAACTACTTGCATCAATTTGCTTTGCATTAGATAACCTAACTCTCACCACTGAGTGGTGCTATTGTAATCTGTTAGAGTCATGTAGTCTCGTAGCCATGTATCCTCGTGTCCTGGAAGCTTCGTAGTCCTGTAGCCTCGCAGTTTCGTAACCTTGTGTTCTGGAAGCTTCGTAAACATGATGCATTGGAACCTCGTAGACTTGAAGCTACGTAACAAAGTAGCCATGGAATCATATAACATAATGCTGTTGGAGCAGTGGGAGCAAAAGAGAAAATGCCTACGAAGACAGATGCGATAATTGGAGCATTTGGAGCCGTTTGGAGTTGTGTTAACCATTTGGAGCATTTGGAGCTGTTGGAGCCATTTGGAGGCCGTTTGGAGCATTTGGAACCTTTTGGTGCTGTTGGAGCCATTTGGAGCATTTGGAGCCTTTGGAGCATTTGGAGCTGTTGGAGCCATTTGGAGCCTTTTGGAGCTGTCAAGCATTTGGAGGCCGTTTGGAGCATTTGGAGCCATTTGGAGCTGTGTTAAGCATTTGGAGGCTGTTGGAGCTGTTGGAGCCATTTGGAGGCCGTTTGGAGCATTTGGAGCCTTTTGGAGCCTTTTGGAGCTGTCAAGCATTTGGAGGCCGTTTGGAGCATTTGGAGCCGTTTGGAGCTGTGTTAAGCATTTGGAGGCTGTTGGAGCTGTTGGAGCCATTTGGAGGCCGTTTGGAGCATTTGGAGCCATTTGGAGCCTTTTGGAGCTGTCAAGCATTTGGAGGCCGTTTGGAGCATTTGGAGCCGTTTGGAGCTGTGTTAAGCATTTGGAGGCTGTTGGAGCTGTTGGAGCCATTTGGAGGCCGTTTGGAGCATTTGGAGCCATTTGGAGCTGTTGGAACTGTTGGAGCCATTTGGAGCATTTGGAGCTAAGAAGTAGTCAAGTACTCGTGTAGACTTGTAGTCCTGTATTCTCGCAGTCACGTAAACTCGTTTTCTAGATGCTTCGTAGCTCTGTAGCCTCGCAGTCTCGTAAGCTTGAATACCTGTAGTCACGTAGTCTCGTTACCTCTTTGCTTGTAGTCGCGTAGTCATGATGTCTTGGAGCCTCGTATACTTGTAGCTACGTAGTCAAGTAGCCTCGTTGAATTGTAGCTACGTAAACATGCAGTCATGTAATCTTATAACATAATGCTGCTGAAGTAGTTGGAGCTTTGTACACTTGAAGGTAGTTGGAGGAGTCTTGTACACTCGTAGAAATGTAGTCTCATAGTCTCTTAGAGTCGTAGCATTCTAACCAAATATCATTGGAGCTGATGATCCAAAAGGCCGTTGGAGCCAATGACTGTTGGAGGCAATGACTGTTGGAGCCAATGACTGTTGGAGCCAATGACTGTTGGAGTCGATGGCTAATGGAAATATAAACTGTTGGATTCATAGACTGTTGGAGAGATTATATCCTAACTTATCATTGACGATCGCATCCTACCAAGTTAAATGAACGAGAGAATGTGCCTCCTTTTCGTTAAATGAGCTTTCGTTTGATAGAATTTCCGTCCAAACGTGCTTCGTTTTCATTAAATGCTTGTCCTGCGCGAACGAAGCGTAGTCATTATGTGTACATTGCATATATATTGCGTACATTGCGTACATTGCGTGTACTTTGCGTAAATTGCGTGTACTTTGCGTGTTCGTTCCGTTTCCTGTGTGTACTGTGTGTACGTTCCGTTTTCTGTGTGTACGTTCCGTTTCCTGTGTGTACTGTGTGTACGTTCCGTTTCCTGTGTGTACTGTGTGATCATTACATTTATTGCACGTAAATTGCATGTATTGTGCGTACATTGTGTACATTACGTGTTGGAGCTGATGGAGCTGTTGGAGCGCTTGCAGCTAATGGTCAATTGAAGCATAGGAGCAAAAATGTAGATGGATCTGATGACGTGAATTGTAGCTCTTGGAGCCTGGTGTATATTGGAGAGATCGAATTTTTTTTCGATCAAATGATCCTCTTTTTTAATCTGTAGATTTGACTCTAGTATTATTGTAAATGGTTCTTGTTTTGACTAGCGTATTATTCCATACGGTGCATGTATATAAGCGAGTCCTAGACAGTAGATCGCTCAGTTTGTTACTGACGTCGGCTTTGTAAGGATCGTCTAGTTTGTTTCTTCTGGTGCATAAGTCGTGTCAATTAGCTGTTCTTGAGACCTCGATGGCATCTTTACCGTCTTTAACGTCGAACTCGATGGAGGTTGTACCGTCGACTACGGGAACCTTGACGTCAGCTACGACGGAGAAGGAGCAGATTCCGTTGACAACCACGGCGACAACACTGGAGGAGACTTCATCAGACGCGATACCACCAGCAGAAGAGACTTTAATGCCGGTAGTGCTGGCTGTGCAGGAAAACTCGACGAACTTCGTTTCGCCCTCGATGGAGGCTTCAATGGATTCCGAATCGACAACAACTAACGAACATCGGTGTTGTTACTGTGACAAGATTTTCTCAAACAGCAGCAATGCTCGACGACACGAGAGGAGCGAATGTGCCAAGAACCTATATCGTAAAATGTTTGTTTGTGAGAAATGTCATAAGCAGTTTGCCAGAAAAGATAATATGAAAACGCACATGAAGGCATGCAAAGGTCCTGCTGTGCGGCAGAAAGTAAAGGTTTCGGCGCAACAACGATGCATCGATGTGCATAAGAGTATGCCTGGAAATGGTACTACTGTTGCAACGCCTGTATCTGGATCAGGTCTGAAAGGCTCGTCTTCATCACCACGGTATCCTTGCAGCTACTGTGATACGTCGTTCGCATTTTCCCATGATGCACGAAGACATGAGCGGAGCAAATGCACGAAGAATCCTTCTCGAATGAAGTTTCGCTGTGATGAGTGCCTTAAATGGTTTACTCGAATTGACAGTTTGCGACATCATGCGAAAAAATGTAAAGGTGGAGTCTGTGCTCCTGCTGAACTACCTGTCAACATTTCGACTCCTCGCTTTAGATTGGAGACTCGTGAGCGTACAAGCAAAAAAACAGATGTGCAGAAACCGATTGCTATGACGTCTGGACATGGAACTAAACCTAAGACTGTGTTCGGTGCATTACAAGTAAACGATAATGGATTCTACTTGGCGCAGTCTGCATTTCGTGGAACGTTGAAAGACTATTATTATCTAAATACGTTCGGTGAGTTGAAGGACATTTGTACTTTTCTTGATGATATTAGACAGAACATAATCAATCAGCTTACTGATGACGTAGCGACAAACGGACCTTTGAAATATAACTTGTGGTTGGACTGTCTATATGGAAAGCCGTATCCGTTAGATGACAAAGTGAAGAAGTGTGCATTCAAGACATCGGCTGCAGTAATTTACAGTTCTGACGATGTGAAGCAAACTGTTAAAAACGGTATCCAGAAACTCTGTCAAGAAGAGGAGAACTATGTCTGTAAAGGTTCTGGCTGGACTCTGTCTAGTATAAACCGATTGGAGCTAAGAATTAGTCATTTCACACTGCTGCGGAACTAAATGATTGTAAATTTGCTGGCTTTCGTAAGTGATCCTGTAGTAGAATAGAAATTATGTAATAAATATTATGTTTGTGAAAGAACTTGTGGTGTTTAATTCCTCGAACCTGTTACTATTATGTAAAATTGATATTTTTTTTTCATCGTCCAGAATCGTACCAAGGACCTAAGTCGATCTAATTAATCAGTACATTGATTGGAAATTTATTTAATGATATCTGAACTTTTTCCCGAATCTCTAGCATTAAAATTACGCATTTCCAATATGGTGGTCTTGATGTCTGATAGGATGGTGGTCGTAGAGGATTTAGAGTCTCTTTACGAATGTTGAACATGGTTTATTGAAATTATTATTTTTTACATAAAATTAAACATAATTGCATCGATCAAGTATCGAACCAAGGACAGGAGCGGATCGAATCAATATGTAAATTAATGAGTGATTTATTTAACAAATTTAGAAATTTTTCCCGAATTTCTAGCTAAATAATTACGGATTTTCAATATGGCGTCCAAATTTCAAGATGGCGGGCACCTTAGTAATAAATGATTACTGCACTCTAGCGGATAAGAACTAAACTAACATGGCGTCAGCGCACTCTCGCCGACGAAAACAAGATGGTGGTCTCCAGCAACGAAGACAAGATTGCGGACATGACGTCATACTAGGTGACGATATATCTGCTTTAAGAAAAGTGGTGGGAGTCAGTCTGCCTGCAGCCACCATTAAGGAAGGAGCCTGTCGCCATTTTTAATTTTTTTTGCCCTCACCGGGTTCGAACCGAGGACTCCGAACTCCTTGTCGTTAATGTATGATTTTTATAAATATTTTATTAAAATTTTATTATTTGAATTTTTTTATAAATTTAAAAAAAAATTCGTTTAAATCGGATAATAAATAAAAAAGTTAAAGATGGCGGCCGTAACGAAAAATGCATCGGTGACGACATAATCCAAGATGGCGGTCATGGTATCCTTATTCCTAGAAATGGCTTATAAGCGGCTATCTCTTAGGAGTTTTAAGCCAGTTTTAGGAATTAGGGTTCTTTCTAGGGCAAAACGACTTTTGAGGATTTTCGAAATCCTGATTTTCGAATTGAGGAATTTTTTGCGAATTTTTGGCGGAACTTTTTTCCACAGAAATGGAAATTTTGGCGATTTTTGAGGAATTTTGGGCAAATTTTGCCCAATTTTGGCGGATTTTGGTGATTTTTGGGGATCAAATTCAAGGTCAAGGTCAAAGGTCAAGGTCACAACCATCCAAGATGGCCGCCGTGACTTCACAATCCAAGATGGCGGTCGGCACCACAGGCACTACAGCCTGAAGCCTGCCGCAGGAGCCCCATTCATATACTACTTCAATGCAACAATAATTCTACCACGTCATTTATACTCCGTAATTTCTTATCAGAATCGACCATAGTAGTGTGGTTATGGTGAATCTGGTGCAAGGGGTTGGATTTGGATTCGCGAAGCGGTTATTGTCTGGTCGTCATCTTATTACTTACCATTTTAAGATGCTCAAGTTATTACCAAGAAATTATGTGAATTTCCAAAATCATTAAAAATACTATTTAACCAATATTTTAATACCCATAACTGTTCATATTTTGATCTATTAGAATTTTGAAAACTATTAATTATATATAACTTTTATATTTTAAAAATAAATGTATCACAAAATGAAAATGAACTCATGCAACGACTGCAATGTCCAAGGTTAGCCTCTAGTTAAAATCAGAAATGATAATTTGTAAGTACAAGTAAAAAATTGCGTTGGATAGTTATTCTGGTTATTATTGCATTACATTATATTTATAATAACTCACTATTTTTGCATTTCAATAAACATAAATCCTTCTCTTCTTGCATTGTAATAGAATTTATTTCTGGAAATACTTGCTTGCATTTCAGTAAGTTTAATTGATCCTGGCTCTTCTTACACTATGTTAAATTAATACCGGCTGTTCTTTCATTACACCAAATATTATAAAATTGAATTAGATACTGATGCTAGCTATAATTCCATTCGGTTCTATATTATCTCTCACTACTTGTCAATTACGTAAAATATAAAACCAGGACCTTTTGCCTTGTACAAAACATAAAGGAGGATTAGGCCCCGCCATCTTGGACTTTCCCTCTTTCTGCTGTAATTCTAATTTCGAACAATTTTTACCAATTTTTGGTTGGAATGGGCATAAATTTTACCTCCCAGACCTTCTATACCATGTTGCAATCGCATACTTCCAAACAGGCTCTTGTCTGTAAGCGCCGCGAGTTAATAACTTATTATTTCACGCGGGTGAGTACGTCTGCCATGATAATCACATCAGTTCACAAGTGTTGACTTCGACAAGCAGCCGTCTGTAAGTGATATGCCATGTCAAAACATAAATGACTACACGGAAGCTCTATCAAAGTATTTTTAATTTCAAGATGGCTAGGCTAATCCCCCATTAAAGCTGGCTAATCTCCCATCAAGTTAAGTATTAATCCTGGATATTCTTGCATTGGGTTAGATTTATTATTTCTGGCTGTTCTTGAATAAAGTCAAGTATTAATCCTTGCTCCTGTTAGGTGGTAATATCTGGCCGGTGACGAGGTCGGCCTGCTCCAGCGATGTGGAGGAGCGGAGCGCGGCACAAAGCGCCCTCCATATCTCCCAAGCAGCCAACCTCCCTCCCCTCGTCTCTTTCCTCTGTGACCCCAGCAACCCCCCCCCCCAACTTCCCTGGGAGCCGCGTGTCTCAGACGCCGCTGTAAATCAATACCCTCTCTCCGCTAAGCCCTGGCCCCTTACACGAGCTGCCGGACACAGCTTCCGCTGGACCACTCCTTCCCTCCATCCCTCCCTCTCTCCTTCCGACACCCGCACACATGCCCGGGTCGTGAATCCATCCTCGCTGCTTCTCATAACTCCCAGCCGCTTCTAGCCGCGGCGAGGTGGACCTCGACTCGACTCTGTTGCCTCGCGAACCTGCAGCGGAGGGAAAAGAATTTTTAAGAAAAAAAAAATTGTGTGTAGAGTACCAGCACAGACAATGAAATACACACACACACGTTCGATCTAAAAAAAACCGCATATTACAAAAATTATTTTTTTTGTTTTGTAATCAGGAAGAGAAAAATCAAAGATAGGCTATATTAGATATCAACATACCAAAGAGGCAAGCGTCTTAAGTTATCTGCCCAATTGTCTAAAAATGATACATTAAAAGTGACTGCACATATCCTGGACAATCCCATGCAAGAGACATCAAATATCACAAACAATACTGGAACAAATTCGTTGCAAATGTCTAAGACCCAATTATCAATCTAAACGTGAAACCTATGCAATCCATTAGCCTGAAATTAACGTAGAGATAATATCCACTCACAGTAGTGTAATGGTAATGTTACAACAATGACCGATATTTAGGACGTTTGTCGCTTAATCTATACTAATATTATAAAGCTGAAGAGTTTGTTTGTTTGAACGCGCTAATCACAAGAACCACTGGTCCGATTTGAAAATTTCTTTCAGTTTTAGATAGTATATTTATCGAGGAAGGCTATAGGCTATATTATATTATCAATAACATTAGGACTCCTTACTAAAAGTCTAATTTAGAATCAAATGCATTGGAGGGGGTTAGATACAACATGCAGTACACGTACGAAGTGTTTGTTGACGATGCCGCAGGCGCTAGAAGTTGACGACTATTTCATTGTCAGTGCAGTCCCATCAGCGTTGAAATTTTGCGGGTACTTTAAATATCAAAAATTGCCCTTTTTTTCCAAGTATATATATTTTACAGACTTGGAACTTCACAGTAATGTTCCTAATGTTACGCAGGATGACATTTTCCGAAAATTAGATCCCATTGGTGGTTAAAACCAGGCAACAGTGGGTAATTTGTCTGCATGAGAACAGGATTTTGTATTGTTCATGCCTTCTGCGTCTCCATGGCAACGGGCATCGCGCGGCAGTGGCGTACCCACAAGGAGGGGCATGTATAATGAGCGGCGCAAGAGTGAGCTGCCTGTAGACTGCCGTAGCGATGTACGGGTACATCATTTGTACGTTGCGTGCACGAGTCGGGAAACCATCGGTGCTATTCATTTTCTCTCCGGTACATTATACAGCATTGTAATAAATTTTCACTGAATTTTTTTTATTTACCATTACTGTAAATGGGAGATGTGGCTTAATTTTTTTCCATTAGTATAGCCATGCGAAGCCGGGTCGGGCAGCTAGTAGCAGTAAATAATGGCTTTGATAAATCACAAAAAAATTCTAGAAAACAAACTAAGAAACTGTTAGAGAAGGAAATCGAAAACATTGGTGTTATTTTCAGTAAAGAGAAGAGAGTGAACGAAGCTGATGTAAGGCTTGTTGTTGCCGAGTATGCATATGAAGACTTAGACAAAGGCATAAAAATCATCATGCAGCTCTGATATTACGAACTCTGTTATGAAACTTTGGAAATTGACTTCCAGCATGTCCCTTAAGAAAGTATACACTGGCGAAGTTATTCCGAAACCAGTTTATTATTTTGGTAAATTGTGCATCCATTGACTTACAGATATGACAAGTGAAAACAAGAGAGATTCTCAATCGTGAAACAAAGATAAAAGACTTACCCAAATGTTAATATATTTATTTATCGACTTATTTTATGTTGCGAAGTTAATGCGTATTGCCTTGTCTACCACTTGATTTCACCCCGCCAGGCATCAACAGCGATTGATAAAAAGTTCGACATAAAATGGCATATGTCATTGAAGATATATGTGATGCTTATGGTTCACTCAGGAACCAGAAGTGAAATCCTAATCTAGTTTTTTATTGTTTAGGAACTTCTATTGAGTTTGGTAAAAGTCATCAGAATGGGAACTCAGATGACGAGCGAAGTTATTAAATGTATGGAAGCAAATGGGGGCATGTGCATACCACAAAACCTGGTTGTAGGGAGATTTATTTTTTGTAAAGCTGATAATATTGACTTCCAAGAAGACAGACCTTATAGTAAGAACACTCTTCAAGGCACAGAATCTGTAGGTGATACTCACTCATTCCCAGATACTGACCCCAAGTTTATTTAAAACTATTCCAAAGTCTTTCGTGGAACTTTCGCGCTGCTTTTAGCGTTTAAAGTTCACAGAAAATAAGTGTGCTTCAGGTTCAGCCAATGGTTGAGTAAAAAGAGAGAAATCGAGAAGTAAAGCAAAATTTAATTTTTTTTTATGAATTATGATTAATGATAGCGTATTAAAAACATGTACTGAAATGATTATAAGTCTGGATGACTATATAAACGACAAAAATGAAAATCCTGATGAAGATGCAAATGAAATAGTAAAGATTCAGTCTCGTCTACACAGAGGTAATTCCAGCAAATTACCTGTTTCCCTGTGCCCAGCAAGAAAATCTTCAGCGTTACTAGTTCTGCATGCATTATCCGGAAGTGACACCCCAGGAACATTAGAAACCTTTTGATAAAAATAAAACTTTAATACAAAAGTACGTATGTCAAGTCTATGTCCCTGGCATAAATATATCAAACATTGGAGAACTGAGGTGGTTAGATGATCACAAAGAAAGAATATCAGGAGAGAACTTGCCACCAACAAGAGCATCAACGACACCATAAATATGAATAGAGTTCTTTTTCAATTCACAGATTGATGCCCCACTGACCAGCTCTACCCAGATCTGATTTCACCAATAAACATTTGTTGGGATTTGAAAGAGAAAAAGACAATTATGCTCTTGTTATGTGTACTATACCATGCGCCCCAGAGTCAATTCTTCAGCTTATTGGTTGCCCTTGTGTTAGAAGCATATCTGCTCCACCCTGTAAATGTATTTCCCGCAATCTAAAGTGCACTGAAGTATGTGTGTATGGAGGATACGAAGATATGTGTAACAACTATGATGAATATACAATACATAAAGATTCATTGGAGGACTTAGATGTTGAAGATAATTTGTTCTAAAGAAAATAACTTAATATAATTAAATACTATTTTAATATCAATATATATTTATTTTAGGAACTTATACTACTATAACTAGGCACTACTACCAATTTATTATTTGACGGAGTTAAATTTGCTTTATAATGGACAACGTCATATCAGTATAATTTATTAAATTGGTTCAATATCATTGCAAATATATTAATTCATAGGATTGTACGTAACTGTACTAGTGATGTTTGTTCCAAATCATTGTACTATTAAAATTCTTGGTAGTAAATAACATTAAAATAATGAGTTTGTATCACGTAACGTATATGGTAACATATGTTCTAAACCAATGGTAACATATTTAAAAGACCATAATTAACATACGGTAGAAGAAATTAAAAATACGACAAGGAAACAATTTGTTCTTCGGTTCTTGCAGAACAGATAATTTCCTATGAACATTTTTCTTATGAGCTAGCATGAAGGTGATATTCTTAATGTAATGAATAAATTTCACATATGGCAGCCATCTTGGATGCATGACGTCATAAAAGCCAAACAGCGCAATTTGAAGGTAAACATTCGGTACTAAACCATTATGTAGCATACAGAAAAGAGATATCATATACTCGCATCTTTCCTGCACAAAAACTCCTACGGAATAGGCAAATGTGCATTATGCTCCTAGAATATTTTCCTTATACTGCAATTTATATACAGCCGATACGGTAATTCAACTCGTCAGCGAGTGGGGGAAAAAAAATGGAAACGTACAGGGTGGGGAATCTCGATACGGGAGTGGGAGAGGAAAAATTTTGTGCGCCCCACTCTTCACTCACGGGCAAGCTTAAGTGTGAAGCGAAGTTTCAAGGCTACTTCCTCTGCGACCACGCCCCAATTTTATTTCATTAACTGTAAATATCTGGTGCTAGCTAACAGTAAGGCAATAAAATCTAATAACTTAATTAGAAAAAAATATTACATAATAATTCCTTTAAATCAAACCATTGCTTAAGCATTCGTCAGGTAAACCTACACATAGGTGCTAATAAATATGTTATAGTAAAATATGCACAATATGCAGCGATTGGTTTTAATAATAACGTTGTTTTTACATTAAAAATGTGTTTAAAACACAAATAACTGATTTTTTTTTACTTTTCAGTTCTCAAAAAGTAAACCCGTGCAAACCAAATTTTGAAAAATATTATGTTGAAGAGAAAATTTACTTTAAGTTTAGAGCATAGTTATTGCATTACATTTAAAATTGAAGCGTTCTTTGTCTCTGCAGTATCTATTTTTAATTTTGTTGTAAATTTATTTATAAATATCTTTTTTGTTCAACTTTTGATAATTTTCACATGATACTGATATCCTCTCAGTGATTTCATGTAAAAGCTCTTATATATGTAGTTATTGAAAGTAAATAACAAGCGGGGGCTGGAAAAATTATCAACTTGCAATATATGCTATTTTTTTATTATTTACTCTTTAGATGCTATTTATTGCTAATTTCAAACGTAAATGCTATTTTAGCTTTATTTCTAAATAAATGGTTTATTTCGGCTAATTAGTTTAAAATATCATTTAATTGTAAAAATGTAATTATAAAATGCCACATAACTGCAAAATATTTTTTTATATAATTTTCAAATTTTTTGTATAAACTGTATCGTTTCACACTTAGAAAGAAACAACCATGTCTTGTAGACTTTCAGAGACCTGACTCACCTTATGTTCTTACTTTACAGCTTGTCAGGTACACATGCGCGTGTAGATAATTAAAATACTTTAATTTACACCTGTCACTTAATAACTTCAGTTAATACACAAATACAACACACCCACCTTCTTGGCAATAGATTTTGTCATTTACACATATGAAAGGAATATAGTTAGCTAGTAATATGAAAAATGGAAAGGTTGCATTCTCTTGCAGTTTGCCTTAGCGGAAGTATGAAGAAAACCACTGCAAAACAACAGTACTTGGTGTTTAACCAAATGTTACACTTCACTCATGTGGTGATTATATAGTAATAGTTCTCTACACTAGTTATCATGATCAACATGATTTGTGATATTGCCAAGTCTCTATGATACAGCCAAGTTACATGAAACTGAAAAATAAAATATAAGCCCCACACAATTAATTTAGTAGGTTTGTGGATGATTGTACGAATTAAACCTGCGATATAATTTTGTTTACACTGACAACTTTTCAAGTAAAATTATCATATTATATATTTTTCTGTGGCTTTGATCAAATAAAAACACGAAAATATTGTTTTCATTTGTAGAAAACTGAAATAGAACTATTTGTAGGTATTTATGTTTATATTAATATTTAGTTTACAAACAGTTAGATTGTTTATAATTTTTTTAATAGTTGCATTAAAAATTTTGATTTCACAACAATAGATGCTAATTTTGGGGGGGAAAAGATGCTGTTTTTTTTCAGTCCCTAGTAATAAGTGACTCCCAAATTTCCAACGATTTTGTATTTCTGTGGTGTATAAAAATTTATTTATGTAAATTTTAAAGAATTGCTTACAAAAATAAAAAATACAGGAATTAGATAAAACAAATTCATTATTTTCAAACTTTATTTAGTGCAATATGTTTTCTTAATTAAACTTTAACAACTTTGGATACACATATAGACAATCTAACTTGCTGAGATTGCCAGCCCTCCATATCGGCAGACCCACCAAGTTTACGCGCTCGTTACGGTAAGTAGTTTTTATTTTATTTTTTATTTTTTATTTAGGGGGTGGAAAATGAGTGCCATAAATATTCTCGGTGGCAGAGATGGCGTGTTGCACACGTCGACCTCTACACCAACACTTTAAAAAAAAATTTTTGACGTTAAATCTGTTCCTCTGCCGTGGAACGAAAAAAAAAAATAGTACCTTTTTTTTCCTCCGCGACCCCAAAACGAGCGAAGGGTGTCACACACTCGACTATGGAAAGTAAATGGCCCTCGGTTGTCGCGCTGGCCGGCGCGGGCGACACTGAGCGAGGCCGGGGGGTGGTGGTGGGGGTGGGGGAAGGTCCCCTGGCATGCTGTTGGGTGGACTGGAATAAGGACCTTAAGGAGGGGGAGGGCGGGAAGGGAAAAGGGAACTCACGAACCCTCCGTGCTTCTCGTAGTAACTCTTGTGTAATTTAGACCATTCCGCACAGGTGGCGGGGTCGGAGGGCGAGGCGATTATTTTTTTAACACTGCCCTCGCGCACGCTGTGTTCTACACGAGCTCCCCCTCCCCCTCCCCACTCCCAGAAGTGACCCCGCTCCTTGTTTCCCCCACCCCTTCCACCCCTGTCCGGCAACCGACCACTCTTCCCCCCTCCCCCACGCAGAGGCTCATTTCTGCTGCCTTAATTTGCCGAGAGAGCCAACCCCTCGCCGCTGAACGTGAAGAGGGGGGTGCATTACAACCCCCTGCGACCTCTCTCCACCCTCGTTGTAACCGCGTCTCGTTCTGCAGGGCGTTGGAGTGGGAGCGGATGGGGAAAAAAAAAAAAGAACGCCGTAAAAATGGTCACCTTTAACCGACACCGGGCTAGTAATTATAAAAAGGCCCGTGGAAGGCTGGACAGGAGAAAGGGGGAGAGATACCGCGAATTCTATCTGTCTGGCGTGCCGGAAAACTTGCCAAAGACCAGAGATTAAAAAAAAATTATCTCACACACTCGCCCGTTCTTTTCGTGACACCGGGAGGAATGGCATTTCACGGGGTTGAAGACATGCAAACAAAAAACTAACCCACGGTAATTACGAAGAGTTATACATATTTAAAACCTTAAATAAAGTGAGACTACGGAAAAAAGGCCAACGATTCACACCTCAATGTTACAATACAAGGCTAACTTCTCATGAATTACTGGAAAGTAAATAGTTAACAGCACGGACGTAGTCTAATGTAAGTTAATTCTTTCAAAAGAACTTCGTTCATTTAAATCGTGGCATTTATAGAAGTAACTTGTATTCTTCCCTGCTGTTAACTATTAGTTAGGTTGAAGGAAAGTCACACATTAAAAAATAAAAACCTTTTAACAATTTTCTTTATAGTAAATTTCTAGAAATATAAATAAGTTATTTTTCATCGTAGTTTCTGATTAGCTTTCGCATATATATATATATATATATATATATATATATATATATATATATATATATATATATATTTTTTAATGGGTAAGTTTCATCCTCAATTAAGAAACTAGTGAAATAGTGTTACGAAGCTCACAGACTTGTAAACACGTGTTTCTTTAGAGAGAGATTCTTCACTTATCTTCCATACTTTTCTCTTCCTTCGGAGAGGAAAAGGTCTGGGCGTGGATGAATGCCGATGGAAGCTGTTGTGTGCCGGCTAGACTCCCCGGTAGAACAAGGAGAAATAGGGCAGTAAGATAAAAAGGGAGAAGGAAGAGAGAGGGAACAGGGGGATGAGGAACGAAACAAGAAACGGAAAGAGGTTTGTGTAAATGTGTTTCAGGGGTGCGAGAGGAGGCGAGATAATCCGATACCCCGGAGGGTCGATTCCTAAGTATCGATAGGCCGTCCTCCCATCGGTGCGTGGCCGGGCTAATGCACCCCCCTCCACCGCCTGAAGCAGCAATTCGGCTCGGGAGAGCTGTTAAGTGGCACCGCGCGCGTAGCCCGCTTGCCATAAGGTGGACCCTGGAGAAGTTGCGAAATATATGTGGACCGCGGACAAAGAATTACATCTACGAGTCTTGATTTTACTGACCCTCCATACCCTCTTCCGGTCCAACCACCTGCAGGTGTTTGCACTTATTAATGAAACAAAACATCTTTAAGGCGAATTTCACATCACACCAAAAATAACTTATTTTCGAAACAGAACTTTAATGATAAACTATTAAATAAACTTAATACTGTTTAACATTTAAATGAACCTATCATTACAATTCATACAATATAGTTTTACACATTATGGAATAAAAAAACAAAGTTATTTTTTTAATATCATTTACATACATATCAAGTAAAAACCATGTTATTGAACCATTCATCACAATTTTATGATTTGTGAGTAAAATATAATTGAAAACATATTGCCAGAATAAATAGTTAAGTTCTTCAAAAATCTATATTACTAGGGAAAAAGGAAAAAAACTTAATATTTTAACCACATATACGATGCAGACCATACCGAAACAAGCTAGTTTGTTAAGTAAGGTATCCTGAAAAATTACAGGCGTGACAAGAAGCAAACGAATCTTAATTTCGCGCGCATCTAGGCCTAAGCCAGTAGCTGGTAAGTTATGAAGTGCGATCGCAGCGCAGGGTGACGACAGGTCTGCAGATGTTTAGTCAGTCACACGCCCCAGTGACCAGCATTCTGATAACAGCATGGCGGGTGGTCGGTTGCGGTACGTTTTCATGTCTACCTTCGGGCTGTATTAGCGCAGTGTGGTGATAACGCTTAGCTCAACTTTCTTCAGCGGATACACCCAGAGTTGTTGTTGAAATATGCGCTACTAGCTGTGAGGATGAAAGTGTGGTTTTTGCACGACGGTGCCCCAGAAACACATAAACGCGCGCTTAGCGACACATTTCCTGGACGCGGTGCTGTCACGCGACTTTCCCGTCACTGGACTCAACGGCTCGGAACGCCATCCTATGGGGCCTCAACAAAAATTCAGGCGAGATGAAATCGAAATTTTTCTCGACGAATTTTTTAACATTATTTTTTTCAATTTTTTTTTTCACTTTGGCTGTTCACTTGATTAAAACATGAAAATGTGGCACTCACATAAATACGCCTGTGTGTGAGTGCATCTAGTAATTTTAATCTACGTGCGATATTTTGACTAATGTAATCATTTCGAAAACTGTAACTACTTAAAAAATAAATAAATAAACAAAAACAATTTAATGTTTCAGTTTTTTAAAGTTAAAATGAGTAATAAAATTAAATACAGGACTAATTGTAACAGTTTTCAATTTAAAAATTAAAAAAAAATTAATATTTGAAATAGAATGTACAAGAAATATCTTTGTTGGTTAAATTATTATCCAGACAAACATTGACAAATTATATTTATTTGAAAAATAATTCACTATTTTTTAATTTTCCAGGAAGAAAAGCTAAGATGTGTTTTAGTGTTCGCCGCTGCAGCGCCTGCTCTAGGCTGCGTGGTGGCTGCCGAGATCTGCTGGGAAGTGAGACATGACGTCACCGCGAACCCGTGCTTTCGCCGAGCAGGTTGCGACCCGCCACCGTCCTGTCCCCACTGCTCATCCATTTCCCCATGCTGTTTTGTATATTTTATCGTGTATTGTAATCCTGTGTGCTATGGTATCCCTTGTATATTTATTCCTGTCATGTACTGCAAGAAGAGACATTGGGAAAAGCGTCTGGCACTGCAGCTGTGTGTATGTATAGTGTTTATTTATTTATGAATAATATTACTGTATTTCTTGGCTTAAGCCGTATGTAATCTACTTCTGATAAATAAAAGAAATTATAAGACCAAACCAAACCATCGCGCGTCTTCTCGGCCGCTGGAGGGCGCCCAGGTGCGCCCCAAGTTCAGTTTGCTCACTACCATTCCCGCCCGTGTCTTCAAAAATGTTGCCTTTCCAAACATATGTATATATTTATTTTTAACGGAAAAAAGTTGCTTTTGGCATTCCCTGGAGGTCTTTTTGATTTGTTCCCCGCGATATCTGAACATTATGTTTTTTTTTTTATGGAACTTGAGTAGCGTAGAATTTATTGTTGTCAAGCAACATCATTTAAGATTAGCACAATTTTAATTAAATATATTTTCTGAGTGACGAGAAAAACTTTTTATTAATTTGATATAAAGGTAATTATCTGCTCATGTTTAACACGCAACGATATTTTTATTAATGCAACCACCCAATAGAGACAAAAAAAATAAAGTATTGAAGTGTGTTGAACCTATATGTTAAATATAATAAATTGTTATTAATAGGTATCAACAAACTTTTTCTGATAAAGTATAGAAGCTATAAACAATTGCCATTGTTGGTCTTAACTGTGTGCCAAA
The DNA here is from genome assembly GCF_032445375.1 of Bacillus rossius redtenbacheri. Taxonomy (NCBI): domain Eukaryota; kingdom Metazoa; phylum Arthropoda; class Insecta; order Phasmatodea; family Bacillidae; genus Bacillus; species Bacillus rossius. The sequence goes on along the minus strand of NW_026962012.1, from coordinate 8,527,728 downwards.
GAGAAACCACAAGAATGAAAATGAAAGATTAATACACAACTACATAGAAAATCAGTTCAACTCAGGCGATGTCAAAATTTAAACACACAGTACGGCGAGAATTACGTGTAAGGAATTACTAGGGAAAAATTATAACGACCTAGACAAGACAAACAGTTAGCTGATAGGAACGAGACAGTTGCAACAAGAACAGAAAATAGAGACAAACAATAATCTTGAACAACACAATGACAAACAGACGAACCCAACGATGATACACCACAGATAATCTTGAGAACACAACGAAAACACAGAAACATACAGGCGATCCCAGCGATGAAAAAATATTCTGGACAACACAACTACGACAGCATAGAACAAACAGCAACAACTGTTTGTCTCAGGAAGTCTACTGTGTTCGGCTATTCTGTCATCTTTGAGTTGGCCATAATATCTGGTATGTATCATCTTAGGTTTGTCTGTTTGTCTCTGTGTTGTCCAAGATAGTTTTGGTCTTTATTTTTTGTTTTTGTTGCAACTGTCTCATTGATATCAGCCCACTGTTTGTCTGTGCTGTGATTTTTTTTTTCCGAGTAATTTCTTACATGGAATTCTCGCTGTGCTTTGTGTTCAACATTCGACATCGCCTGATTTCATCTGGTTTTCTATGTAGTTGTGTATTAATATTTCATTTTAATTATTGTGGTTTCTCAATGGCATACAGTTAAAACCAGCAATGGCTTTTGTCCATGAAAATATTTTAATTCTTACTGAACAAAATACTTATTCGTGCAAGATCATTTAAGCGTTCACAGATTGGATCAGGTAAATTCCTTCGTTAAAAGCAGACCGCTGCGAAATGACTGTTTGCATCATCATATTTGTATTCATTCTTTTAAATGATTGGAAAGTTCTTACCCTCAAGTTATCACTCACGTGGAAATACTTAACACATGCCGTGACAAGAAAAAACACAATAAAGGAACGTATTATGGATTTTGAAAAAAAAAAAGACTTGGATTAAAGATGTAGCCACTGGTTTGGATCGGGCATGGCCCGTCACGTGTTCAGTTAAGGGAAGACTGCGCGTGTGCTAATTGTCAGAAGAAGGGTGGTTGGTATTCACCCTCGCGGCAAGCTGCTCATGCCTGGGAGGACACACAGCTCGGCGATGACAAATCACAGCCGGCGCAAGCGAAGGCCATTACCGATGTCTCTCCCCCCCCCCCCCCACTCCCGGGTCCGAGGGAGGTCAGCGCAGAATGCGCGCGCCGTCCGCACACTTCATTAGCGCGAGGAGCCCAGAGGCCGCGTGCTGCTCCCTGGGGCGTCGGCCGCCACGTCGTGTGTCGAGCCGGGAGATGACTCGCTTGGAAATAATTGTATATACGGGAAAAAAAAAAAGAAATGTTCCTCCCGCAGACGTGGAGGTTTGAATCGCGGGGGTGGAGGACACCCTTAAAACATGACACCACCTCATTTTGAAGTTCGGTCGGGCAGAGCCCAGCTCCGGCTAGGAATGATTCGAGGCAACACACACACACACACACACACACACACACACACACACATATATATATATATCCAGGAGGTTTCTGTAGGGTTCGTGGTTTTTGAGCATCCCATTAAAATTTCCTGTGAGAGTTGTATTTTTATTTTAAAATTATTATTTTTTCTCTCTCAAAATTATGACATAAATGACAGCTAAGCACAGAAATCTTCCTTTAACTTGCTTTAATGAAATCATCTTGACAATCAGATCGTCCGTGCATATCATTTTTCTCGCGGTTGTGTCATCAAAATGTACAAATTTCTTAATTTAAAATAGTTTTGCGTTCAACTAGTTTCCCTGACACGGAAATATGATGAACTACGATATATGCAGTTTTAATGACGGAACGGTAACTTGGTTTGCTTAGCTTTGGCTACTTGTTGAAGTCAGCTCTTGTGAGCTGGTGTGATTTTCATGTCAGTTTTTGTCACCTGGGTGAAATAATTAGTTTCCCCTCTCCCCCCCCCCCCTCGCAGTGGCTGTTAGTAGATAAGTATTTTGAACAAGGTATGGAAGGTCTGAAGACATGATTTATTCCTTGATATGCCAAAAAAAAATTCTCACAAACAGTTCAAAATTATATTCATAGCAAAAAGATGGGAAAGTCCAAGTTCAGCCGGATTGCGCTTGACGAGATGGTCTCAGCGCGAGTGACGTCACGCCGAAAGCTATCCGAGTCCGGAGCGGGAGCGCCCCTAGCGGCGCGGCCGGCAACCCAAGTAGTAATAACCCGGGGAGAGGGGGTTTCCCCCCTTCCACCCCTCACCGACAAGGACTGACCCGGCAGCCGAGGTGGATCGTGCGTCGCCACGGATTGGGCCAATTACAGGGCCGCTCCCCAGTCACGTGACTACCCTTTCTGCCGGCGGAACCGACCAACCCTCTTCGCGCACGTTCTCGTGCCTGGGCGATCATCAGGGCGAGTCCCTGGCCGGCTACATGTCCTGCTGAAGGGCGCAAGGAGTTCCCTTTCGGTTACTTGCCGCTACGGCCGCTTCCACCAGCGGGAGGGATCGCCCGTGAAATGATAAAAAATAAAAAAATAACCCATACACACCACCCTTCTCTAGATTTTTTTTTTAACCCTCTTGTCCTTGCGAGCTACATACCGCTTTGTCACGAAGACGGTAATTGGAGGTCTCCCTCCCCCATACTCACCCACCTCACACACCCTCTTTTCTACAGGACGAGACTCGTTGTTAACGCAACATACGTGTCACGTGACTCGTCCCTTTCCCCGCGGCGCCGTGTAGCGAGCGCTAATTGCTGCGCATGGCCGTCACATCTCGTGGCATACGTACGGTTCTTGAAATTCAGGGCGGGAATAACTGCGGGACGGCCGACGGAGGGAAATAAAAAGACTGTGTTCAGCAATCAATGAGAGACAAACATTAAAAAAAGGTGCAGTAAAAAAAATACGAAACGGAAATGTTATTTCTACTTTTCAGGCGAGAAACTGTTCTCTAATCAATTCTAGGCTATACTGTAACCCCCCCCCCCCCCTTTTTTTATGTCTTTCATGATTCTTCGATAAGCTTACGAAGCAACTTTTATTTAACGAGCATTTTTAAATTTCTCCAAGCGGTTTCACGTTTTTACGTTTTACGTACATAACCGTGTACCGTAAATTCTTGAATTTCACTTTTCTTTCTCCCACTGCGATGAAAATTGCTTAAGCCATACTCAAAAAATTTATTTTAAAGAATTGCGAGCCCTGTGACCATATTAGTTATATTTAAGTGGCATAGCAAAGAATTATATTAATGTCAAGAACTGCAAAGGTAGTAACTACAAAATTACCGTAATTGGTAAAAAAAAAAAAAACTTTTGCACTTAAATGGAGAGAAATAGGAACCGAAATATGTCATATTGGTTTTCACTGCTTTCATGCTTTAAATATTTGGCTTTGTTTTATATTACATATTGTCTGTTCTTGGGTTATAAATAGATCACTATTCAAGAGATGTTCAAAAGCTAAACGTAGTATCTGTTGACAGTATTATTTCCCTTGCAGTTTTCAAAAAAAAAAATCATAGGTAAAACTATTTATCACGCACGCAAGTCACAATGGCTACAGGCATTTCACTACCTATATACTATGAATTAACGAAGTCATATTTAGAAAATTATACAATGCAAAATTGTTAGTTCTGGTTTTAATGGAACTGTTATAAGAATTTTGTAGCATTTTACCTATCTTAGAATTTTACGCGTTGCATAAAAAATTTGTCACAATTTTTATTCAGGCCGTACCTTACTCAATTGTATTTATATATTTATTTAGTTTATCTTTGTAAGAGACTTAGGCCCCTTCGTTAACCTATTTCTATCTAATCCACTGGTAAATGTGGCCAGTATTCGATGACGAGTTTGATACAAGATACCTAAATAAATAATAGCGAATATTTACACCCTCAAATCTTAACTTTTAATTATTTTTGGCCAATAAGGAACTGAAGAAAATAGGTTTCATTGAGTTCAAGTGAAAAATAATTCTTACTTAAACACAAAGAAATAAATTTATATTATATTTGTGTTGTATAAATATGTATTTCAAATAGATATTTTTTTCATAGGACGTTTTTTACCTTCGAAGTAATACTGTTAATTTATAGAGTGTAAGTTTTAATCTCATCATTCAAATGCTCAAAACATTATTTAATAACAATTTATTAAGTTGTTCGCTTTTTCTCAGAATAATTAACGATGGTTAAAAAAATACACATATTTATTTGGAAAATCTTACGAATTTGCATTACATTTTGAATTTTACATGGTAGGTATAATAAGTAAGGCCTACCCAAAACATTGCGCAATAGGAGCTGTTATTTTCTCACGTATGTTAAGTAATTATTTAGCAGTACTCTTTTTGTTCACGTTCAAGTTTTTTTTTTTGCCTGTCATAATCAAAAATATGAATATGAACCACAGGAAAACATTGAATAATAACTCACAGTAAAAGACCAGAACGACAGATTCACGTGGGTCTACTCTGCGATATATATTGTTTGCATTCAGTATACAGCCTGAAGAAAAGAACATATTAAAGGGCATAACATGTTGTGAAGTATTCTGTGGTCTTTCCTGTCACCTTAATGCAGTGTTTAATTGTGTATTTCTTGTTAGTTAGATTTCGTAGAAAGACCACTTATTGCAGTTATTTCTGTGGAGTGACATCCGGAAAACGTCTACATAGTTTTTTTGCTTCAACGTACCTAGATCCTGAAACCATTAATTAAAATACATTATTTAGATATATCAATTTTAATTGCCCCGATAATTGCCGTAGTTAATTACGTTATTACTTCCATACCACTACATAAAATACAAAGATGGAAAATCATTATCGAGATCGTCAATGGGAAAAATCAAACGAAGGGGTTATAAATGAGTAAACTGTTTTTGAGGAACTAAAAAAAATTGTTATAACTCAATAAAATAATATTGCATTCAGTCAACGTTATTTTGACATACTTAAAATAGTAGCCTACTAAAAACGTTTATTTTTAAGGTTTTTTCATAACACTATCCAATTGCCTAAAGGCTGGAAATAAGGAGGGTTAAGGGACAAACAAAAATTAATAACTCGTTTAGTAGAGAGAGTATCAATACTGTTTAACATTTTACTAAAAAGTTTAATATTTTCTAAAACTTCCCCTTAAAAATACATTTATTCCAACAACCCATAATGCAATGTGCGAACAAAACGAGGTCACATATAAAGAAAAATTTGGTTTGGGTTACAGACTCAGGAATAACAAGACGTTTATAAGACTGAATTTTGCAAGTGACTTTATTGAAAGGCAACCCATTGAATAATAATAATAATAATTATTATTATAATGCCCCAACCATTAGTAACATTTGTAAAAAAATATTTTGATTAGAAATTTACCTAATATTTGATAAAAATATACTTGGTAATTTTTATTCCAACATATTGGAATAATTATTTCGAAATAAACTCATACCTGTTTGTCGAGCAGAAAAATATGTTTGATTTAGGTATTTGAGTTTTGGGCACCGATTATTATTTCCATGTTAGATTTTTTTTTCGTGGTTCGTATGTTATTAAAAATTATTTATATTACCTTTGAGGGTTCTGTGTTCTTGATTTGCATTCCTAAGTCATGTTTTTTTTTATCAAGAATCGTTTAATTCAATTGTGTTGTCCCGTCGTTCGTCAAGTTTGTTGACTCACGGCGGTCAATCGACACGTCCATAGAAGTGCATTTAGAAGTGAATCACGATCATTGCCATTAAGTGTGAGTGAGGCATTTCACAAAGGTCCTGGGTGTTCCAAGACGAGTCCTTGTGTCCTTCCTGCCCAAATGTCCTGTGTGCCGTGACTCACTGTTGCAAGGAACGCGGTGTCTGTTTTATGAATCTCAAGGGGACACTCGCCGGACGTGGTCGCCTATTGGCCCGGACAGCTCGGCCAGTCCGGACCTTTCACGATAAGGACTTTTTCTTGACCGCTGTCGCCCCGACCTTCAACACCGCCCCTTCCGGTTCCGGTCCGAGGGAAAATGCCAGCACGTATTCAAACTGAAGACATTTAGACAATTTTGTGTGCCCTGTCTTCCACCTCCCCCCATAAAGTTCGTCTTGTATGGGAGCATTCCGCTCTTGACGAAACTTTCGTCAGGCATTAAAGTTGTTTCAAACACGCTACTTGAACTCCGGAGGCTACGCCGCACATTTGTATCGGCCTGGAATATTTAACCAATACCGGTGCTGCTAATTTTTAATGTTATCATTTATTTAAAAAAATGTGTTTTCCATGTCTTTTAAAAATTGTCAAGACAAACTACAAGATCAGCGGCTTTGTAGTGGGGGAAAAAATATTACTTCATCTGTGCGAAAAATTAAATTATATTTTAACCAAAAACCTTTTATTTTGTATTTTAGGAAATAATAAAATAATGTTTTTGGAAGAACAAGGGAAATAAATATAACAAGGTTAAAGTTCCATCATTTAAGGGAATAATAACTTAGAGCAACAAACTTAATTCTAATTTTTTTTATATGTTTCATAGTGTTCTACTGCAAGGAATATGGATATGAGTTATTAAAGACAACCATCCATAATGCAATATTTTATCCATTCTTTAATTACATTTATACTAATAATAAAACTAATAGGGGTAAAATGTATGTACATTGGATAAAATAATGAAAAATATATATTGGAAATAGCTATTTATATTTTGGATAACTCAAAAATATATTCTTAAAATTTGCCTCTTTGTTTGTTCCAATATAAATCTAATACTACCTACTTCACGTAATTTGATGAAACCTTTTTTTATTTGAAAGGTATTTGGATATCTTTATACCACAGCTTTATACATAATTCTACTCCTAAGAGAGTTAATAATTTGTAAAAACGTTTTAAGGTAATTAATTAAATCTCCAATTTTAACGAAGCATAAGCATAACAAAAATAAAAATACGAAAACTAACTAACTTAATTTAACCATTTTGTGAAATTTAACACCTAAGAGGTTAAAAAAGGAAAATTTGGTTTTAAGATTAATAATTATATCTCCAAATTAAATTAAGCTTAATAAAATATATTGGGTACTAATAATAAATGTACAAAGACGGCCAACCACAATTTTACCACTTAGCGAATCTTATGGTCTAAGGGGAAAAGAAGGGTAGTAGTATATAATAGCCGGTGCTGCTCCTGGCGCTGGCGCGTGGTGTGTGTGTGTCCGATCCGCCATCTTGGATTGTGACGTCACGGCGGCCATTTTTGACTCAAAATTCCTCAAAATTTCTCAAAAATGACTCAAAATGACTCAAAATTTCCCGTTTTGAAGATAAAATTTCCCGTTTTCGAGGGAAATATTCCCGTTTCGAGGGAAAATTAGGAATTCGAAAAACCACAAAAAACGTTTTGCCTTAAAAACCACAAAACTCCTAAAACTGGCTTAAAACTCCTAAGAGCTAGGTGCTTTAAGCCAGTTTTAGGATTATGACGTCACCGTTGCAATTTCCGTTACGCCCGCTATCTTGAAAATTCGCAATTTTTATGTTATAAAATCGGGAAAATTTTTAAAAATCATTAAACAAATTAAATGATCGAATTAAATAAAAATCTTAAAAACCACTGTTGCAGTTATCGTTACGGTCGCCATCTTGGATTATATAAATGTTGCATATCTCGTTACTCATGCCATCTTGGTTGAGTACCATGTCATTCTTACACTTTACTTTACGACCACCATATTGGAACCTATTAATGTTGCAATTATCGTTATGGTCACCATCTTGAAATTCATATGCCATCTTGGAAATCAGTATTTTTTATGTTAGAAAATCGGGAAAAATTCCTAAATTCATCAAAAAATTAACTTAATAGAATTCTGATTGATTATATCGATTCCCGTCCTTGGTTCGAAACCGATGAGGGCAAAAAATAAAAAAACATCAGATCCTTCCTCCACAGAAGCCACCTACAGACTGACCTACCACCACCAATAACAAGGTATTAACATCAGCTGGTATGACGTCATGTCAGCCATCTTGTCTTTGTCCGCTGGAGGCCACCATCTTGTTTTCGTCTGCTAGAATGTGCTGGCGACATGTTAGTATAATGTTCTGTTCTCCATACCTTTATCCTCTACTGTTGACATTAAACTTTGACCTTGACCTTAAACTTTGAGTTTGACCTTAAACTTTGACCTTGACCTTGAACTTTGACCTTGACCTTGACCTTGAAATTTGACCTTGAACTTGAACTTGAACTTTGACCATGGCCTTGAAATTTGACCATGCCCTTGATCTTTGACTTTGACCTTGAAGTCATCATGGATCCGTCATTGTGTGTTCAGTACATGCTACCAGGAGCTACCACATGCTAGCGGTCATTGCCACCATCATGTTTTGTCTGCTGGAGGACAACATCTTGTGTGTCGATGATGTCGAAGCGTCTTCATCGTCTTCATTCTTCCTTTTTAGGAGTCCATCATTTTTACAAAGTAGGAAATATCTACTTGAATTCGGCTGGAATGTATTCTCACTTTTCACGTTAAAGATTCTTCCATTGTCTTCATTCTTCCATAAATTATAATCGTCCTTCAATTTAAGTTCTTTGTCGAGATCGGAAGAGCCGCGATCATAATCTCTCCCAAGACAAGGAAAATTATTGTCGCAATGCAGATCACTCTTCCTTAGTCTAGTAGAGCCATCGTTGTCCTCTAGCTTGTACACAGGCTTGGCGTTACAAGTTCTGTCATGTCTTTTTATGCTCTCTCTCCGCGTAAACGACTTGCTACATCGAACACAATTTATCATATTACGTAGTGGATTTTTATCACAGTCATTCTTCTCGTGTTGTCTTCCATTCTTTCTCAAGATAAATTCTTTGCTGCAAAACTTACACCTGTGTCCTTTCGATACAGCAACAGTCACCGAATCAGGATTTATATTAGTTACTGAGACTATGGTCAGATGCAAACTGAATTAATTAAATTAGATACATTACTTAAATATAATTTTTAATATTTCATCTGCAAGAATGAAGTTACCTCATACAAAAGAAATTGTTACATGTGGTCTCGATTATTAGCATGAGATGTCGCCACGTGTTGTGTTGAGTCATAATTTATTTAGTTGTTTTTTGCGGGATGCGGGATGCTCACTAACGATCGCAAAAGTAGGATGGCTTCGATAAACATCAAGGAGAAGGAAGTTCGTCTTACATGTTAGTGCTCCACAGGTGTCTCATGACATATTATTTGACTGAGTAATGGTTGCTTAATTTTTATTTCCACCGGGTAAAAAAAAATTGCAAGTGATGATTTAGTGACAGATATTCTCGAATTAAATGTAACTCTAAATAACACGTCATGACTCATTAGGTAAAAAATCCGTCATGCAGAGAGCGGTTTCTCATAATAGACAGAAGCACTTGAAGAAACCACAGGAATAATCAGGAGTACACGGAGAAATCCATCATAATATTGACAAAAATAATAGGGAGCACACGGAGAAAACCATCTCACGTTTTTTTGTTATCATATAAATACAGAAAAAATATTTAATAATAAAATAAATTAATAAAAAAATTTAAATTGAAAAAATTTAAATTGAAAGCAGGAATAATCAGGAGCACACGGAGAAAACCATCATAATATTAACATGGATAATCAAATACACTCAGAGAAAACCACCACTCGTTTTCTTTGATATCATAAAATTACAGGAACAAAAATATTTAATAAAAATAAAATTTTTTTTGGAAAAACTATGGCCTATCATTTAATGAATCGGCTAATTTTTCCAATTTTTTTTTTTATTTTTATTAAATATTTTTTTCCCTGTAATTTTATGATATCAAAGAATTTATCTTGAGAAAGAATGGAAGACAACACCAGAAGAATGACTGTGATAAAAATCCACTACGTAATATGATAAGTTGTGTTCGATGAAGCAAGTCGTTTACGCGGAGAGAGAGCTTAAAAAGACATGACAGAACTTGTAACGCCAAGCCTGTGTACAAGCTAGAGGACAACGATGGCTCTACTAGACTAAGGAAGAGTGATCTGCATTACGACAATAATTTTCCTTGTCTTGGGAGAGATTATGTTCGCGGCTCTTCCGATCTCGACAAAGAACTGAAATTGAAGGACGATTATGATTTATGGAAGAATGAAGACAATGGAAGAATCTTTAACGTGAAAAGTGAGAATACATTCCAGCCGAATTCAAGTAGATATTTCCTGCTTTGTAAAAATGATGGACTCCTAAAAAGGAAGCATGAAGACGATGGAGACGCTTCGACATCATCGACATTGAATTCTTACGGTAATCTGGGTGAAGATGATGCCTTCAACGGTGATTGCTACAGCGACTCTGCGGCTGTTGACAAAGGTATAGACTGTGATGAATCAACTAAAGCCGGCAAGATCGAAGACTGTGGTGGTGTCCTGAGACCGAAACGATGGAAACATCGTGATATATTAAATAAATCGGATCAAGCTTGAGATGATCATTGTCTCAATAATGAAAGTTACCCTGAGGATGGTGTTAAAACGGAAGACACCAGAGAAAATAATATTAATAATAATCAAACAAGTAAGATGGTGGTAGAAGAGACTGATTACATTTCATGGAACGATCCAAACATATTGGTTGATATCGTGTAAGACTTCTACATGACTCGCTTTGTGAAGGAAACTATTCGTGCATCAAAGAAATATCATTAGTAGTATAGGAATGACGGACCGAAGACAGGGTCCAGGGTGTGGTGTCTGTGGTGTTTTCCGCCATCTTGGATTGTGACGTCACGGCGGCCATCTTGGATGGTTGTGACCTTGACCTTGACCCCAGCGGCCATTTTGGATCCGCCATCTTGGATCCGCCATTTTGGATGACGTCATGTGTTCTAGAAAATTCCGGCGATGTGTTTTCCGCCATTTTGAATTATGACGTCACCGTTGCAGTTTCCGTTACGGCCGCCATCTTTAACTTTTTTATTTATTATCCAATTTCAATGAAAAAAATTTTAAAATTTATTAAAAAATCCATTTAATAAAATTTTAATAAAAAATATTTAAAAAATATACTTTTACGACACGGAGTTCGGAGTCCTCGGTTCGAACCTGGTGAGGGCAAAAAAAATTAAAAATGGCGACCGATCCTTCCCCCTAGGTGACTGCAGGCAGACTGACTCCCACCACTTTTTTTCAAAGCATATATAACATCATCTTGTATGACGTCATGACCGCCATCTTGTCTGCGATGCTGGAAGCCATCATCATTGTATCGTCGGCTAGAGTGCACCGACGCCATGTTAGTTTAATTCTTACCCGCTAAAGTTCAGTAATCATTTATTACTAAGGTGTCCGCCATCTTGTCATTTGACCGCCATCTTGAAAATCCTCAATTATTTAGCTAGAAATTCGGGAAAAGTTCCAAAATTCATTAAATAAATCACTCATTAATTTACATATTTATAAGATCGAATAAGGTCCTTGGTTCGATCCCTGGCCGATACAAAACAACTTTAATATATTAAAAAAATACCACTAAAGTGTAAGGTTTGAGTAAATAAAAACACCGCAAGTTCTTTTAAAAAATACTTTTATTACATACATACTACACTACTACAAGTACAAAAAAAATACACAGACAAATTACTAAAGTCTTGTGGATTTCTCGACGTCTGCATCTGCCACCCACGAATTAAAGCGAGGTGGAAAGCCCCACCACTTGACGTAGGACAGTCCATTTCTTCGTTTTATAATCTTCTCCACCAAGTACATATCGGGATACAACGTAGGCTGAATCTCTTCGGCATAGAAGCCGCCATGGATAGGTTTGTGGTCCAAATCTTCGAGGTAGTAGGTCCTAGGCTCTGATTCACGAACATGTGTCACACGGAAAAGTTCGGGACTCCAGTTCGCAGTGAAACCTTTCTCGAAGATACCTTTCTGCTTGGAGATTCGCACAATGTCACCGACGTTAGCTTTACGGTTTCGTGGATCTTTCTTCTTCGTGTTGGAAAACACTGTTTGAAGCAGGCGATTGTCCTTTACGTCCTTTGGCTTCATTTTCGTGGTAGAATACACAGTGGAATTATACTCGCTTATTAGTTTCGGCAAGATGTCAAGCCACTTGTAATTTCCGTTAGCCGTGAACTGTCGTTACATCTTGGAACGCAAAGTTCTGTTAAACCTTTCGACAACGGAGGCTTTGACGTTACTAAATGTAGAGTAGTGTTTGATGCCATACTTCTTCATCAAAGCCTTGAAGGTTGCATTGTAGAATTCTTTCCCGAGGTCCGTTTGCAGGTGCGACGGTACACGTCCATCACGCAAAATATTGTTCATGGCCTTGGCTACGTCAGTTGCAGTCTTTGATTTGACAGGTCTAGCCCAAGCGAACTTGCTATAAACATCGATGACTGTCAACATGTACTTGAAACCTTTATTCAATCGGGAATACGGTATCATCTCAACAAGGTCCGCCTGGAATAAATCGTCAATTCCACGAACTATGACTTTGCGACGAAGGTATTTCCGTCTAGCAGGAGCATGAAGTTCGCGAGCGATTCCGGTTAGACTCATTGTATGTAGCCGGCTTCCCTCAGTTCTTCAAGTATGGAGACTATTTCGTTGATGTGCGAATAGTTTCCTACGCTAAGCGAAGCATGTAGAATTCTAAGGCGATCAACTAATTCATTAGGGTCGTCCCAATATACATAGTCAAATATCTGACCACTTTCTAGCTTTTTTAAACCTTCACCATGTATTGTTAGTTCACTGAAGAGATTAGCGAGAATGTCGATTTTTTCATGATCTACGTCTTTATATACACCACTATCTGGATCGTTATCGCGAAAATGTGCATTGGTTAGCTCTAGCAGTTTTTTGTACTCTTGTAAGTCTTTGTGAGAATATCCTTTAGGCTCCCTGCGAAACAGCAATTCGTACAGACCCGGAGTCCCGCGCGTTTTGTACTCTGCTACGCGTATGATGTTTCCTGGTAGAAAGTCTATTTCTTTAGCAACGAGGAACCACTAATTATATTTTCTGTACACTCCGTAGGTCGTGTCATTATTCCGGCTCGTAAACGATATCAGGTATGGTCGGACCATTGCATTAACTTGATGTCCCTTTTTCGGTATTTTTTTCTTGTGCATGGACTCTGTACTTGTTAAGTCCTCTTCTTCTCGATCTGGTTCATACTTTCTCTTCTTTACAGTTGGCATTTCATCTTCAACTTCTGTCTTCACAATGATGAATGGTTCTTCCTTGTTTTTAAGTTCGTCGAGACGACTAGTGATTGGTTTAAATATCTCCTCATTTTCCATCTCACGTGCAAGTCTGGTTCGTCTAGCAAGTAGATATTTTTCGCGAACAGACTGTATAGCTCGATGAAGGTCACTGGCCAGGTCCGACATTGTACTGGCTGAAAACTTATTGCAAGACCTCCTTTTATACTTTTTTATTCGTTCGCAGAAACTTCTTTCTTGTGTTTGGCTGAATCTGAATTTGTTGACAAGTGAGATAGTGATGGTTTCAGACTACTTTGAAAAGTCCTCAGATCGTCCCGTCTTTGTGCATTCGATACTTCGATCATGTCGCGAATGCGAGAATCCGAGGCTTCCACGCGCTGGTCTATGGCTACGAGGTACTCAAGTAATTCCTTTTTCACCCCGTCTACTTTTTGAGCCAGTAGCGAAATGTATTTGCGGATAACGTCGTCATGAGACTTGAGAGCAGTACGTAAGTCTCGACTGCTACGACCGAATTTTGAAATGCTATGACTCATGTTTGGCGATAAACTGATCGAAACCTCGTCTGTACCTGCCCTTATATAGAGGCCAGTCTTTGACTATAACTAGGAATCCGTGTTCTTCTTTCCAACACAAGGAGCACATGTCTTTGAATTCCTGGAATGTCATGTCGGAATTTACATGATCATCATAAGCGTGGCGCAAATTAAGTTCGTCCATGCGAAACAAAACTATGACATTTGCGTTGTCTCGTAGGAGATGTTTTGGAATACGACTGTACGTCTGACACAGGTAAACGCAGTCTACCTTGGCGTGTCTGCCCATGGAAAAGTACTCTTGTTTTATGCCTTGTTTCTCGCACATTACATCGTCGAAAACAAACACGGAATTGGCTTTTGCTTCGCTTGGAGGTACAACATCGGTATTATCGCTAAACGGAAAATACTCCAGACCATCCACAGATCGTAGAACAGTTGCTAGGCGCTGGTACTTTGGCTGTTGCAACGACTTGGAATACAAGTAGACGTTCTCGAACCGAAGACCATTTGGTTCCTCCAGTAAACTCAGTAAAACACACGTCTTGCCACAGTTTGACGGACCCGCCATTATGCATCGTACGGCAGAAGGCAACAGTAAGCCATGTCGTGATTCACGTGCACTAAATACATCGTCTTGCGTAATGCGCACGGGCAAACAAACATCTTGCTTGACGACCTGCATTGTACTAAAGTAATTGTATAAAAGAAGCGTATTTATACTTTATGGTCAGTTGTGCGTAATGACTCGAAGAGGTAAGAACAAAAAATACGTCGGTGCGGGACTCGTAAACTCGCTGATAAACAACCTACCATTCGAGCTACACATTCCCGGCTACAGATTTTGCGGCCCCGGCACGAAACTAGCGAAAAGGTTAGCTCGCGGTGACGTGGGAATTAATTCTCTCGACGAAAAGTGCAAGCAGCACGATATCGCATATTCATTAAGCAAGGATCTGGAATCTAGGCACAGAGCAGATCAGATACTGGCACAGGAAGCCGAGGTAATAAGCAAATCGCCTGCCGCGGGACTAGGAGAGAAAATCGCAGCGTGGGGCGTATCTAAAATCATGAAGGCAAAGACGAAATTAGGACTGGGTGCTCGTCGAGCCAGCTCCATCAAGTCAAAGACTAACTCACGCAAGACCAAGAAGCGCAAGACTGGTGCAGGCGTGAAGAAAGCCAAGCAAAAATTACAGACTCTCGACAAGAAGATTATAGGAGGATTTCTTCCTTTGCTTTTGCCTGCATTGGGTGCTCTCGGCGGCCTCATCGGTGCAACGAGCGGTATAGTGCGGGCAGTCAACACTAGCAAGAACCAGAAAAATAAATTAAAGGAAGCACAACGACATATTGCAAGCATGGAAGCCATTGCCATCGGTAAAAAAAACGGCGCAGGACTCTACTTGCGACCTCACAAGACAGGCCGAGGCATGAAAAAAAAACGTGTAAAGAGAAAATCCTAAGTTCCCTACCGAAACGTCCGCTCACCAACGTAGATTTAATAAAGTACGCACGCAAACTTAAAATACCAAACTTCCGTGGCGTGTTTATGCGAGACACTTTGCCCAGCAAGCCAAACACACGTGAGTGTGCCATAATTAATTTAGACACGTCGACGGGTCGAGGCACGCACTGGGTGGCCTATTTAAAGTCTGGAAAAATGGCCGAGTACTACGATAGTTTCGGTAATTTACGGCCTCCGCCAGAACTGCGACAGTACCTGGGCCGGTCCACTACATTGTTTTACAATTACGAAACGGAACAGAGGCCTAATCAAACAAACTGCGGACACTTGTGTCTTCGCTTTTTAACAAAACAAAAAATTAGCTGACAAATAAAAAAAATTGCTTCTTAAAGGTTGTGCAGTGATGATAATTTATTAGTCATGTCGATAACACTTACCTTGACAGGTCACGCATCTGAGCTGCGGGCGGTTCATTTCCCGCCTCTGGATTTAGACGGAGAATGGTGTATCGGACTCGTAGATTTTCAAACGTATAATGCCATACCGAACATCGACGAAGAAAATTGCAAGATCTGCTTCCTGAAAAGCGATGGGACCGCTCATGAAATACGGTTACCTGTTGGCTCTTACGAAATTGACGACATTGCAAATTTTCATCAGGGATATGTTACCACAGGATGTAGACTTTCAACTGCGTGGAAATCCAAACACTCAAAAAAGCATTCTAACATGCAGTGAAAATGTCGACTTTACGAAACCTGGCACCATAGGTACGATGCTCGGATTCGAATCA
Source organism: Bacillus rossius redtenbacheri (assembly GCF_032445375.1). NCBI lineage: Eukaryota > Metazoa > Arthropoda > Insecta > Phasmatodea > Bacillidae > Bacillus > Bacillus rossius. The sequence continues at coordinate 8,511,648 of NW_026962012.1, read as the reverse complement.
AAGGTTTATGATACGGGAAGAACGTACGAATCTACGCACGCAGTAAACATTTTGCCTGTGAATGTCATAAGAATAAACTGTAATTTGGCAAGTGGAACGTACCTCAACGGAAGACTAAGCAACATGCTGCACGAGTTTTCGCCGATGGTCCCGCCAGGATATAAACTGGTAGAAGTACCGCAAAGTATCTACGTTCCAGTCGTCTTGAAGTGCGCACACGAAGTCGTCGTCCGAATTGTTGACCAGCGAGGACGATTGGTGAATTTTCAAGACGAAGAAATTACATTACGTCTGCACTTGAAGCGATGGGCATAAAGTTCGTAACACCGAACAGTTATAAAAGAAATCGTATTGCCTTGAATAAGAACAGTTCTCTACCAGACATCGGTGCATTAACACCTGACAACATAAAGTATCTTCTCAGTATTGGACAAGTGCCGAATAAATATGGAAGACGAAATCCTCAACGTGGAAGATCCGGTCATTTTTGAAGACAGCATTACGAAAATGGAATTGCACGAGTACCAGCCTATCCTGCTCGGACCGTACGCACTACCATCGGAAGTACGCATTGCAGTACAACACCAAGATATTTGTACTTTACCTTCGCAGTCATTTATACGTATAAGAGGCACGCTTATAAAAGCGGATGGTAAGCACCCGACAACGACATCAATATCCTGCAATGGTATTCTACACCTAATCGAGCGCATTACATATGTACTCAATGGTGTCGAGGTAGACCAGACGAGAGATGTAGGCATAACATCTGCTAGGAAAAATTACCTTTCGCTCACGCCAAATGAACTGTCTGCTGCAAAGATGGCCGGTTGGGCTCTCGAGGATGAATATAAGCTTCCGGTTTATGCCGAAGGGAAGTTCGAAGTTTGTGTTCCTCTGATCATGCTTCTTGGATTCGCTGAGGACTACAAGCATATAATCATTAATTCGAAACAAGAGCTCGTACTGCTTCTAGCCAACACGCACATTAATGCAATTGTCACCGCTGCAGAAAACCCTCAAGATGTCTCGCTAACACTACAGTCTATCGAGTGGATGCTGCCCCACATCCAAGTGAACACCGTTGAACGAGTCAAGATGTTGAAGAACATAGAAAATGGCAAGAACTTCGATGTGCCATTGCGATCCTGGAGCCTGGAAACTTATCCCGGCTTGCCTCATAGTCAGTGTATCAATTGGATAGTAAAGTCCAGCTTCGCTACGGAAAAACCAAGATACATCATCGTTGGGCTTCAGACCGGAAGGCAGCTCAATGCAGGAGTAAGTCGCTCCGTATTCGATAACTGTCAAATACGCAATGTAAAAATATTTTTAAACAGCGAAAGTTATCCGTACGTTGACATGAACATGGATTTTGAAAGTGGAAGATTTCTTCTAGCATATTAAATGTACGCCAAGTTTCAGCAAGCTTACTATGGGCGGATACAGTCACCGATACTGAGTCCAGACAGTTTCAAGAACAAGGCTCCGTTAATGGTGTTTGACGTTTCCAAACAGGATGATCGAATAAATTCAAACATCATCGACTGTAGGATCAAGATAACGACTAGCGGAAATATTCCGCCAAACACCTATGCTTTTTGTCTGATACTTCACGATCGGCTTGCTTCGTACAATTGTCGAGACAAACTTGTGAAAATTCTGACATAAATACTGTTTCGTTTCCGATTGTAATTTAGTTACGACCGAGCATTGCTAGCGACAAGATGTACTGCAACCTGCAAGGTTTCCAGAGTCAAACTGGATTCGTGCTCAAGGAAATTAGCGTCACCTCCGGAGACAAGACTCGAACCCGCAGCTTCCGACCTCCGTATCCGTGGAAACTACTAGACGAAAAAAGTAAACGGTCGAACGAATGGCTATGTAAATACTACCATGGCCTGGAGTGGGACGAAGAAAATATTCCGTACCACCAAGTGAAAAACACACTTCAAGATTTACTACTGCAAAACGAAATAATCTACGTTGCCGGACCTGAACAGAAGAAATGGCTGAGCAAGTTGTGTGACGACAGAGCAGCTGAAATCGTAGATATACAGACCGACTACGGCTGTCCTTCCCTGCGCAAGCTTAGTGCAATATATGACATGCAGCCACGTGACAAGTTTGAACGTGTCTGTGCCTGTACAAACTCGCAGTTAATGCAGAAATGGCACACACAGTGTTAGTAGGAGCCTGCATATATAAATGGCGTACCTACGTACGTGCTTTCAGTTGACGTTCGACCTGCAAGAAGATGTTTACGTTTCATCCTGCTAACGTGTACGTGAGCGCAAGACCTAGCTTCAGCAGTGTCGAGTACAGCTACTGGGATTCCGGGTATCTACGTACATATACAGAAACCTGTGATGGAGGCGCTCAGCATTGGCGGTTTGCGCACTTTCCTGTGTCCTACGAACCGACCCAGCAGCTGGTAGATTGTTGCGAACCTGGAAACTGTGTCGTCTATCACATGAGACCACACACAATCCTTCCTGCTAGCATCGCTGAGGTAGTCGCCTCGTCTTCACGTGCAACACCAAACATGGACGTGTTGCAACCTGTTGCGACCTTGTGATGCTTCTACGCAGACGTCCAAACGGTGTGTGTCTCGTCGTCGCAGTTCAGGCAGTGAATCTGTCCCAATTAGCACTGAGCCAAAGCCCAGGCGTAGACGTGGTCACAGACGTCACCGACCATGTCTTGTCGGAGTTGTCGACGTTGCAGAAGATGACTAGCTGGAAACCTGTGTTCCTGATACCATGACCGGCGAACCAGTTGGAACCGGAGTCAACGAACCAGTTGGAACCGGAGTCGACGAGTCAGTTCGTGCGGCATTAAAAACTTTGCTTGTGAAAATGCTTGATTCCTTAACCTAATATGTATTTGTGTTCTTTTTATAAATAAATGTGTAAAACTTGAACGCGTGTGTTTTTTATTTCTACAATTTTTAGGTACCTAATAAAAAAATTTTTAATACAGACAATATTTTGACTCATGTAGTATACCAGTAGACCACAGGTATATAAGCGAGGTTCAGACGACTGGACCCTGAGTTCACCTCTGGCCACAGTGCAGTACGGACGTGCTCTCTCCATTAATTGTCGTGAGATTTAGTTATGTCGACCGGAATAGAATGTTTACCGACAGCAGCGGGGACCTCGATGGTAGCAACGATGATGGAGACGGAGATCCCGATACCATTTGCAGAGGAGACCACGGCAGCGGAGAGCTCAATGGCTGAGGTGTCGACAGCTGTGGAGATCCCGATACCTGCTGCAGAGGAGACAACGATACGTGCAGTTCCACCATCAGCTGACGTTTCATCATCAGCATTCCAGACATCAATTAATGAAGAGCGTACATCGCATCAATGCAAATATTGTGGTGCATCCTTAACCTGCAGTAGGTCTCTGACAATCTCTCGAGAGACATATAAGTGCGACAAATGCGATAAGGTTTTTTCGCATTGTAACAGTCTGGACAGTCACAAGATTATGTGTATAGGAAACGAATCAAGTGATAGTATGCTTCCATGCCATCAGACATCATCATTTATTGCCTTACCTGAGGCGATAGTCAACAAAAGAGCAGTAGTCAATTGCCAAAACTTAAAGGACCAGTTTTGTTTTAAATGGAGTATTTTGGCAAGATTTGTCGAGGGGAGTCATCAAAACCGTGTTGATAAGAGGTATTATGCTTTGGAGAATAAGTACAATTTCGATGGACTGTGCTATCCGCCACCATTACATCAGATAAAAGTTTTTGAGAAAAATAACCCTGAAGTCTCAGTTAATGTGTATGCGCTAAATGAGGATAATAAGGTGTGTCCGATTCGGGTAACCAAACAAGAAAGAAAAAATCATTTCGATTTGTTGCTTGTGACAAATGAAAGCGGTTCTGCACACTACTGCTACATCAAAAACTTCTCCCGACTTGTGAGACCCCAGGTTACAAAACATCAACAGAAGATTTATATGTGTAAGATGTGCTTTAAGTACTTCGCTAATCGACCTCGAAAATCAGGACTCACAGCTATACAGTGTCTTGAACAGCACAGGATTAAATGTGGAAATAAATCTTAACCAAAACTTTAGTAATTTGTCTGTGTATTTTTTTGTACTTGTAGTAGTGTAGTATGTATGTAATAAAAGTATTTTTTAAAAGAACTTGCGGTGTTTTTATTTACTCAAACCTTACACTTTAGTGGTATTTTTTAATATATTAAAGTTGTTTTGTATCGGCCAGGGATCGAACCAAGGACCTTATTCGATCTTATAAATATGTAAATTAATGAGTGATTTATTTAATGAATTTTGGAACTTTTCCCGAATTTCTAGCTAAATAATTGAGGATTTTCAAGATGGCGGTCAAATGACAAGATGGCGGACACCTTAGTAATAAATGATTACTGAACTCTAGCGGGTAAGAATTAAACTAACATGGCGTCGGTGCACTCTAGCCGACGATACAATGATGATGGCTTCCAGCATCGCAGACAAGATGGCGGTCATGACGTCATACAAGATGATGTTATATATGCTTTGAAAAAAAGTGGTGGGAGTCAGTCTGCCTGCAGTCACCTAGGGGGAAGGATCGGTCGCCATTTTTAATTTTTTTTGCCCTCACCAGGTTCGAACCGAGGACTCCGAACTCCGTGTCGTAAAAGTATATTTTTTAAATATTTTTTATTAAAATTTTATTAAATGGATTTTTTAATAAATTTTAAAATTTTTTTCATTGAAATCGGATAATAAATAAAAAAATGTTAAAGATGGCGGCCGTAACGGAAACTGCAACGGTGACGTCATAATTCAAAATGGCGGAAAACACATCGCCGGAATTTTCTAGAACACATGACGTCATCCAAAATGGCGGATCCAAGATGGCGGATCCAAAATGGCCGCCGGGGTCAAGGTCAAGGTCAAAGGTCAAGGTCACAACCATCCAAGATGGCCGCCGTGACGTCACAATCCAAGATGGCGGAAAACACCACAGACACCACACTCTGGACCCTGTCCTCGGTCCGTCATTACTATACTACTATCATTCATACTTAAATAACTGAGGAAAGCTGGCTACATACAATAATAGCTTGTTTTATGTGTATTTGTATAATGTAAAGAAATAAATAATTGCAATTATAAAAATTTAATGTTTTTTTTTCTTGTATTCAGATTTCTAACTAAGACTAAGTTCTCGTAACTTGTGCTTCCAAATGGGCTTCCTTTTCGTTGAGGGTGCGGCCTTTTCGTTGATGGTGCTTCCTTTTCGTTGTTGGTGCTTCCAAATGTGCTGCCTTTTCGTTGGCGGTGCTGCCTTTTCGTTGACGGTGCTTCCAAATGTGCTGCCTTTTCTTTGGCGGTGCTGACTTTTCGTTGTCGGTGCTACCAAATGTGCTGGCTTTACATTGATGGTGCTGCCTTTTCGATGACGGTTCTTCCAAATGTGCTGCCTTTTCGTTGACGGTGCTTTCAAATGTGCTGTCTTTTCGTTGACGGTGCTGCCTTTTCTTTGTCGGTGCTTCCAAATGTGCTGCCTTTTCGTTGTCGGTGCTTCCAAATGTGGTGCATCCAAATGTGCTGCCTTTTCGTTGGCGGTGCTGACTTTTCGTTGTCGGTGCTTCCAAATGTGCTTCCTTTTCGATGCCGGTGCTGCCTTTTCGTTGTCGGTGCTTCCAAATGTGCTTCCTTTTCGTTGGCGGTGCTGCCTTTTCTTTGTCGGTGCTTCCAAATGTGCTTCCTTTTTGTTGGCGGTGCTGCCTTTTTGATGGCGGTGCTTCCAAATGTTCTGTTATTTTGTTGGCGGTGCTGCCTTTTCGTTGGCGGCGCTGCCTTTTCGTTGTCGGTGCTTCCAAATGAGATGACTTTTCGTTGGCAGTGCTGCCTTTTCGTTGTCGGTGCTTCCGTTTTTGTTGATAGTGCGTAGTACAAAATGTAGTGATTGAATATTTACTAGTTTAAAACCTCTTGGTGTTACTAAAATATTTTTCAAGGTCACTTGTTCCTTTAGTAAGTATAAAAAATGTCACGACGGATTAATTGAATATAATTAGCTATCGAAGAAGGTCATGCGGACCTGAAATGACTAGCCTATACGTCTGATAATGACATGACTCAGTCTCATGGACTGAATGCAATTAATTGGTCTATATGTGTGGTTTTGTACATGAAAGGCTTATAGGTTATTCAGATTATTGAAAAATTAGACTTTCATGATATGCTAATCGGCAATGTATTAATTCGTTGGTCAGGTATATTGACTTGAGTTTTTTTCGTAGCATGAATGATTAATTAACTCCGCGAAAGGTAATGGAAAAAAGAATATAAAATTTATTTAATATTTAGTTACATCTTTCACTGGTCAGGAATCGATCCGTGGACAGGAATCCATCGATTCAATTTGTAAATTAATAATTGATTTTTTCGGAGACTTTAGAAATTTTCCCCACATTTCTAACTAAATAATTACAACATTTCAAGATGGCGACCAAATTTCAAGATGGCGGGCACCTCAGTAATAATAAATGATTATTGCACTGTAGCAGGTTATAATAAAACTAGCATGATGGAAAGACAAGTACACACAAGATGTTGTCCTCCAGCAGACAAAAACATGATGGTGGCAATGACCGCTAGCATGTGGAAGCTCCTGGTAGCATGTAATGAACACACAATGACGGATCCATGATGACTTCAAGGTCAAATTCAAAGATCAAGGGCATGGTCAAATTTCAAGGCCATGGTCAAAGTTCAAGTTCAAGGTCAAAGTTCAAGGTCAAGGTCAAATTTCAAGGTCAAGGTCAAGGTCAAAGTTCAAGGTCAAGGTCAAAGTTTAATGTCAAACTCAAAGTTTAAGGTCAAGGTCAAAGTTTAATGCCAACAGTAGAGGATAAAGGTATGGAGAACAGAACATTATACTAACATGTCGCCAGCACATTCTAGCAGACGAAAACAAGATGGTGGCCTCCAGCGGACAAAGACAAGATGGCTGACATGATGTCATACCAGCTGATGTTAATACCTTGTTATTGGTGGTGGTAGGTCAGTCTGTAGGTGGCTTCTGTGGAGGAAGGATCTGATGTTTTTTTTATTTTTTGCCCTCATCGGTTTCGAACCAAGGACGGGAATCGATATAATCAATCAGAATTCTATTAAGTTAATTTTTTGATGAATTTAGGAATTTTTCCCGATTTTCTAACAAAAAAAATACTGATTTCCAAGATGGCGTATAAATTTCAAGATGGTGACCATAACGATAATTGCAACATTAATAGGTTCCAATATGGTGGTCGTAAAGTAAAGTGTAAGAATGACATGGTACTCAACCAAGATGGCATGAGTAACGAGATATGCAACATTTATATAATCCAAGATGGCGACCGTAACGATAACTGCAACAGTGGTTTTTAAGATTTTTATTTAATTCGATTATTTAATTTTTTTAATGATTTTTAAAATTTTTCCCGATTTTATAACATAAAAATTGCGGATTTTCAAGATGGCGGGCGTAACGGAAATTGCAACGGTGACGTCATAATCCTAAAACTGGCTTAAAGCGCCTAGCTTTTAGGAGTTTTAAGCCATTTTTAGGAGTTTTGTGGTTTTTAAGGCAAAACGTTTTTTGTGGTTTTTCGAAATCCTAATTTTACCTCGAAACGGGAATATTTCCCTCGAAAACGGGAATTTTTCCCTCGAAAACGGGAAATTTTATTTTTAAAACGGGAAATTTTGAGTCATTTTGAGTCATTTTTGAGGAATTTTGAGGAATTTTGAGTCAAAAATGGCCGCCGTGACGTCACTATTCAAGATGGCGGATCGGACACACACACCACGCGCCAGCGCCAGGCGCAGCTCCGGCTAGTATATACTACTATGGGTGAATATGGCTAAAAGGTATACATTTATATCTCCGAAACTAATCAACCAAGAAAAGTAAAATATATTGGTTCTAACAATAAACATACGAAAAAATTTCAACCATAATTTTTAATATTTTGCGAAATTCATAAACTATTGGGGGGGGGGGGGGAATTAAAGTGTGTAGATATGTACTTTAAACAAAATATTAACACTTCCTATTCAATTAGAACTGAAAGTAAAAAACTAAAATAAAACAACTTGAATCTAAAGTTACTTTTTGCTTTTTTTCCCCATCGCTTAAAAGAAAGTAAATTTTGAGTTATTTTAAATAAATGAAGATCCGTAACCTATTTATTAATAACTAAAATATTTGGTTATATTAATAAACTACAAATTATTCTAAAACATTCCATGTTTCTGCCCTTATTGTGTGTAAAAGTGTTAAGTTCGATTTAAAGAAGGAAAAAATTCTTTTTTCCGAATCTAATTTATGTAATATTTAGTATCATAGTTGTTTAGCCAAAGGTTTCACATGTTTAGTAATTCTACAATAAATTAAAACGGATTTTTAACTATACATACTTAAAATGTGATGATATTTTTAGTTTTTTAACCATTTCTAATTACACCCCTTTTAGTTATGATTGTTACATAAAAATTTACTTAAGATAAAAGATTTAGACTATATTTAGAAATTTTTAAATACGTAAGAACATATTCGATAGTGTACATGGTTTATTCATCCACTTACAGCAATTATCTGTTTTATAAAAAAGATAGGCCAGTGTTTTCGATAATTTTTAGAATATTCAAAATTATTTTTTTTAATATTATATAGAGTAACTAATAAGGGAGTCAACTTTTTCCTTTAACCTCTGTTTCTAGCATCATTTGCAGTAATGGTTTGTTGTATCAAAACGTTGTGACAAATGTTTTAGAATATATTTATTAGGTTTACAATCTGGACAGATTTAATAGTGGGGGCATACTAGGAGAGCTATGAATTTTTTTTTTTTGTCTTTCAACCCTTATTATTTACTACCTCTTGCAGTAATATTTCGTAAAAAACATTATTTCGAACGAAAGTTGTAGGTAATATTTTTAAGGTTTCACATTAAATAATAACGGATAATAGCGTACATGGCACAGTAATTCATATTTTTTTATTTTTTTTACCCCTTGAAGGAATGGTTAGTCTTATCAGCAATTGTTTCACTCAAATTATATATATATATATATATATATATAAGATTAAAAAAACAATGTGAAAGGATTTGATGGTGTTCTTACTGAAGGAATTACGGATTTATTTTCTTGTCCCCTCATTCCTGTTTGTTCCATCCTTTATAACAATGGGTGGTTGCATCAAAAAAAGTTTCAGACAAACGTTTTAAACAATATTAAATTTTTTTCCAATATTTTGAACGGATTAATAAGTAGTATACTTTGGGGGATACTGACACAGGGTTCCGCAGGAGGTGCCGGAGATTCCAACCACCATCTTGGATGATAAATTCACAGTTGCACTTTTCGTCGTTGTTACCATATTTTAAATAAAAAACTATACCTTCCATCTGCTATAAACAGAACACCATTCTCCAATATTTGTTTTTACATCGCAAGTCCAACCCAACTTATAGACGTCAACCATATACATATATATTTTTCAGTATTGCGTATGTTTGATCTCTCGGACTGTGATAGCAAGCCACACAAACACAACTCATACCACGCGTCATGTATTCACAGCCTTCAGTAGAGTTTCGGAATGGAACCTCTAGCAGCAATTTATTATGTGGAACATTATCTGAACCAGCATTCATGTTAAAGTCTTCATCCTACTGATGGAAGGGATAAGAGTTTTACGACATAAATTTTCATTTCATTTGATATGTAACACTTAGGGCCGCTTGCAGAGTCAGACGAGTGAAGTCCGAGCAAAAACTTGGGAGGTGAATCAAATGGAAGAATACTCCTCTTCGCCTGAAGTCACAACTGTGCAAGCCGGCCTTAGATATCGGTACACAGAAAAATGGTAGGAGTAATTTCGTGAATTGTAGGGAAGTCGCGTGGAACGTAAATCCGTAACCTCGATGCTGCCATCTGTAACGGACGCTCAAACCAACGTTCACCAAGCCAAAGGAAAACTTTATGTATTAGCTGTTTAATGAATAAAATGGACAGTAGTTTAGTAAAATTCCAAAGCCGGAGTAGGGTATTTTTTTAAAAAAATCATTGTCACTTTTTTCGGAACAGTTTCATTAAATATTATTATAATTCGCACTGCAAACCGAATGATTGATGGACTAAGTAGCTCCTCCAACAGCGAAGCATAGCGACGGGTACGGAAACTGTGATTCCCGTCGTGAAATTTAATTTAACAAAAAATACTCATATTTATTAAGCTTAGAATACGTATCCTTAAAATTTTCATCGTTAAATTTCATGTCCGAGTTTCGTGTTATATGTGTAACTATATTTGCAACATGAGAGAAAACGGATTTTCTCGCCACGGAACTGTGGCGAGTACTGAAAGACCCGCTATTTTTTTATATTTTTTTTTCGACAGAGTGTCGTGAGAAGTCTCGTTGCGACGGGGAAGACTAGGACGGGATGGGGTTCCCAGAGGAATGACTGGAACCTACTCTCTCTGTCCACCTCCCACACTCCTCTTCCCTTCGTCCATCGCGTCCTCGCTGCCCGGTTCGAACCACACGAAGCCCTCCGCGACTCCTGACGCTCGGGGTAATTTCTTGACGTCACGACCGAGCCTTTGGGAGGGTTAAGGAGGGAGGGGAGGTTGCTGTCCGGCACCCGTACTCCCCGTCCCCTCCCAGAAGCGCCGGGGATCTCGCTATCCCCTCTTCGGGGCCGAGCCGTCCGGCCTGTGGTGGGGGATCCGCGCGAATTTCAATTTCAATGGAGATTAGCCGGGGGATTACTTTCATTAGGGAAGTTGCGGCCGGCGCCGGTCGCCTGCGTCTCGCCGCTTCCAGAGCCCGTCCCGCGCTGGTCCGCCTTCGACCCGTCAGTAGTGGAACACAGCCGGTTCCGGCGCAGGGCACTAGAGTGTTCCTTTGGATGGGATTCCGCCATCTTGGATTCCAGTGACCTTGAAATTTACCTCAACCTTGAAATATGCCCTGAAGTTTGTTACCTCAGGCCAAACGTGACCCGTCGGGTGGATTTCAAAACTTCAACTAGTTTTTAAACTTCATCACTACCAAAGTACCTAGTTTAAAAATGTATCATAAGTATTTAAACAAAATGTATACCCAATGATTGCAATGTTGAAACGACTAAATTACGTGGTCTTTAGGATGCCGAGTGGAAAGAGGGGACACTGTGCCGAAAGAGAGGCGTTATCTGTTTGAGACGACCAGGTTTAAGGAGGCTGTTGCGAGGGTGCTGGTGATGGGGCTGGCCAGTCAGCGGCAGGGGTGCGAATATGTTAGCGCCCGTACCTCCCCTAACGGTACACTGAAATATAATCAGCAGAGCCGTCTCTCTGACTCTCTCGGGGGTTCAACAGGAGCCCAGATCTCCATCGCTAGAAGTGGCGTAACAAGAACGCCATTTTTCTAGCATTTTCGAGTGTTAAGTCAATTTTAAGTTACTACTGAGGGCTACGAAACATTTTCACGGGCCGAATCCAGAAGTATAAAAGCAGGTCTGACCTGCGAGATGCATCAAAGTGAAGCGGGTGCATGAACCTTTGGCGAGAAATAGCGGGTGACGAGCGATGGTCTTCGTGTGCAATGATAAGAGACATGGCACGTTGTCATGACGCAGTGGATGAGAGAGTACCGTAAATAATGGTGTTGGGAACGAGAAACGACCTTAATAAACTAATATTAGAGATAGCCACGAGTCAGTGTTCAACCGAGCACTAAAGGGAAGAGTAAAATGAGGACTTATTAAAGTACAAACAATCTGTGGGCAGCCATTTTTATTGTTGTAACTCAACTAATAGTGTTAATATTAGATAATAAATAAAATTGCAGATTATTAATTGGGTTATTATTTTGGACCCGTATTTTCCACTTGTAACAATAAGAACAACAGGGAAAACACACCAGATAAAACTTAAACTATTCACTAATAATATTTTAGCTAAGAGTCCCATAGTTATAATACTCAATATGCTTTACCTCACTCTAAAACCAAGATAATATAAACCATCAATACTTCAGCCCTGACTACTCTTTACTACACAATACACATTCATCAACAGCACACATTTAGACGCATATTCATCATAATGATCGCACAATACGACGCACATCTTTCATCTTAGACAAAAATTTTGACCCACATTTATCATCATGGACGCACAATACGACGCACATTCATCGTCATGGATGCAAAATGTTGCACATTTTTCATCTTGGAGGCAAAAAAACGAGGTACGTTCATCGTAATTGTCGCACAATATGTTGCACATTCATCATGTATGTAACGCTAATAGAATCGACACATATATTTATATTAAAACAATCATTCTCAACAATCAATCACTAAGCCAGCAAACACACATAAACGTAAACATAGGTACCATATTAGGCTTACATGATAAATAATTAGGTCACAAAAATTTTTTGAATTACTTTTTTCTTAGTAATATGAGTTAACATTACTAACATAAAAAAATTTTCAACCAAAAATTTTATATTTAATTTCATGAACCTGCTGTTTTCAGGACTTCAAGTATATGTGATTTCTCTTCCGTTTTAAAATTGTATTCTGTTCATAGAGAAGCAATCAAATGTCTCCGTATATACACCATTATATTCTGATCGTTCCACAATCTGTAATCTATCTCTTCTGCTCATACCATTTTCTTTACAATTTTGCTGTAAAATTTCGAAAATAACTATAATCTTTCGTTTTACCACCAGACTAATGATCAGTATCATCTCACCATCGCAGCTATCAGAATCATCATCATCAACTTACACACTATCATCTTCATCGAGATAACTGTAGGATTCCTACATCTTTTATTCTGAAGCTTCTTCATCGCCTCCAATGTTCTTCATCATCTTCAAAGTTCTTATCGTCTTTAAGCATCCTTTCTAGATGTTCATCGTTTTTCCAAAGTTCAGGGAATCTACTAGAAATCGAATGGAATGTATTCTCATCTTCCATTAACATGATATTTCCATTGTCTTCTACAACCCTCAAAATCCTTCAATTCACGTTCCTTGTCGTGATTATAATTATTGTGGACATTATAACGTTGATAACAAGGAAATGTATTTTCATCATAGAGAATCGTCTTACTTAGCATACTTCGTAGTTGTTATCTAACTTGTAAGCAAGCATGGCTTTATAACTCCTGGCATGTCTTTTTAGGCTCTTTTTTCGCGTAAACAACCTGCAACACCGATCAAAACTGAATATTTTGTGCAGTGGGCTTTTAAATGAAACATTCTTTTTCAAGGAAAACGCATTGCTGCAGGCCTCTTTCTGGAATATAAATTAGTTTCTGAGACTAATAATAACAAATGTTCTCTGATACTTTCTACAGAAGTCATAGCAGCATATATATATATATGCGTTTAAATAATTCATCACTATTGTAAATTTTCCATTTGAAATAATACTTGGTCTAAGAAGTTCTGTTTTTCATTGACAGATTTCGCTTCATGTTGTGTCACAGTGAGCGTTGAGCTATTGTAAAAAAAACCTCCAAAATCATCTGTTTCTAACATACTGTAATTTAATATGTTAATTAAATAAAACAAGTAAAACGTATTATTATTTTGGTTGTAGGAACATGTAGGTTGCAGGATGTTCTCTCGCGATTACAAGAAAGGTAGGTATTCGCTAGGACTCAACGAAGCTCTTCCTTGTTTTGTTTGTAGGCTCTCTTGTATTAAGGAAAGTCTCAGCTTTACTAAAGCATAAATACAGACTAGATAATTATTTTTTGGTTTTATTAATACCTTATTTAAATATTGTAAAACTTTTTTATGCAACAGGAAATCAGAAAGCCAACACTGAAATGTCAATACATCTCAAGTCACGTGAGGTAAACTGATAACTATAAAGAATAAACTGTTTATAAATAACTACGGGTACCAGGCGTAGACCAACATAAGTTATACAAACTCGTGCTCTGTGAATGTTACATTTAGACGATTGTGTATAAAGTATGTCATGTGCATAAAACCTATAAATATGCTAAGCATAGGTTATCTATCTGTTAAATAAAACATGCATGCATAAGAATAGCGTGAGCAGGTTTGAGTTTAATTATTTCGTATGGACAAAAAAAAGTAAGATTAAGTTCCTTTTTTAAATTGGCTATTTTTTAATGTTTTTAAAATCCCAATTTTTTTTTTCTTTTTATTTGTATTTTCGTTAAGTATTAAAAGAGCAGAAATATTCCTCTGGCATTGATTTTGAAAGTGTGCTGATCAGCCAAGATGCAGCGTATTTTGTACTGTTGGGGCTCGGTCTCATACACTATTTTAATTACAGATTTAGTTTTTTACACTACTTTAATTGATAGGCTATTTATAATGTTTTAGCACGAAACTTCCCTTACATTAGTTTTTATGCCACAACTATTTTCAACAAATATTTATTTGTGTAACACCATAGGTGTAACAAGGCGTGAAAGTCCTCATAACTATTTTCTCTTGCGCGACATCCATAATCGAGTTAAAATTTAATAAATAATCCTTAATATGTAGTGTCGGTTAAAAAAAAAAAAAAATTGAGCGAGTCTTCCAGTACTCGCCAGTGATGTGTAGGTAAACATGTAACCTCGGTAACCAGCAAACTCATATGTTCTCGTGTTGCAAATAAACTTATAATACAAAACTCGAACACGAAATTTACCGCAGAATTCTTTAAAATATTGCCAAGCGTGATAAATTATTTTTTTTATTTTTCCAACTACATTTCTTGACGCGAATCACACGTAGTTTCCGTTCCTTCCGCTAGAATTCTCTGCCGGAGCGGCCACGTCAAATATATAATCAATCTATTTGCAGAAGGAAAGGTTAAACAATATGATGGAAACGGCTCCGATAAAAGCGAAAACAAGTTAGAAAAAAATACTAAACACTGTATTTAGACCTGATTTCAGACAAGAAACTTTATCAAAATACTGCCCATTTGGTAAGAATACGTTAAAAAATTGATACAGTAAAGTTTTCCTTTTTTGTTTTGTGAACTTTTGTTTCGCACCATCCGCCGCAGAACGGCAACACCGTGGTTACACATTTCCGTTCCGTGATATCACTCCTACGAACTGAGATGTTCGCACGTCAGAAATGTACGTGCGGAATAAGACCGTGTTCTAAGCGTCGCGGTGTTGCCTGTACGGCGGGGTTGAGAGGGGGGTGAGGGGGGTGCGAAGGCCCAGGAAGTCTTCAGGAAGGGAGGGCTTGCGTCGCGAATGCCGCAGATTGAACGGCGCGCGAGCGAGAGGAGAAAGGACCCGCTCCGTCATTTTCACGGTTCGAAAGGTCCATAAAATTCATGGCGCGGAGCAAAACAACGCCCCTGGTTCGCGGGGGAGGAGAAGAGAGCCCCGCTGAGATGGATGACACGAATGTCTTGTGTTTCAGGAAGGACGTTTCGCAAGTCGGGGGCTGGGATGGGGGACGGGAAACCGAACGTGCAGGAATGTTACACCCCAGCCAAGGGGATTCGCTTTCGTTCCTGTGAGCATTTTTGGTTTGATCTCACAATCTTCGATGCCATGGTTCTTCATTTGTATAACCTACTAAATATTATCATGGACCAAACAAGTCATATTTATGTTACACATGTTTAAACGTTTTTTTTTTTTTTGGAAACTGTTTCAAAGTGTTCACCCTAAATAACGAAGAAAAAAAATAGTTGCACATTATCCTGGGACTAATGTAAATTTAAAGAGATGTTCGTTTATAATCACTGTAAATTGTACATAATATAAATAAAAAAACTGTAAATCTACGAAGATACTTTTCTTCTATCTACGCGAATGATTTATCTGTTTAAAACCTTGACACAGGAACCAGCATAGCTTCTAGGCGGGCTCTTTGTTTTTTTTTAATTTCTAAATTTACTATGATTTCTAATAGTATACACGCCAGTTTGGTAAATTATTAAGTTACTGAATAATATTAGGTAAGTAATATTCTTCTAAATTTAATGCGATGAATTTATCGCAATGTTTCGTTTCAATTTTTTTTTCCTTACCAATTGTTTCCGATATATGGTAAAAAAAGTGTCACAAGCTTTCACCTCATTTATGTAAATAAAATATAATAACCAACACAATTGTGTAAAACTGAGCGCAATACGCATCGTCAAATTAAAACGTAGGATGTGATGCATTAAAGTGTTTGCCTACATAGATATAGTCTTATTTTATGTTATTAAACTAGTTTCTGTAATGTCTGCCCAGGAACCTAAAATAAATACTTAAAAAAATGCTTGGTTTTAAAATATAGAAGGGAATTTTTATTCTTTAAGTGGGCTTTGAGCTTATACTCACAACACTACTTACATTTGTCTTCCCTATGAGTAACGTTTTTACCCCTTGTAAGGTGATATTACCTTGCTATGATCAGCTCGATTATTGTTTACTAGAGATGCGTCATCCCTTATGCAAGAGGATACTCATGGTGACGAAGCACGTAAATGACTTGGTACATAAAATGATTTTTTTTTTTTTTTAGATGGAACTTGAATACATGTGCACAGGCACGTGAGTGTTATTTCAATAACAAAATACAAAATAGTTCATTGAAATAAGTGGCAATAAATATATGGGAATATAAATAAAACATTTTTTTTAGTTTTTGAAACTCATTATTACAACTCGACAAGTAACTTAAAAAGCAGGTTAGCTACTTAATGCAAGAATAAAATAAAGTAATATCGTTTGTACCGTTGACTGGTGGAGTTAGATGTAGGTTTGTATTCATTTATGATATAATAGTTTTATTCTTTTATAAGTTAAATTATAAATTTCATTATAAGTTAAATACTATAGTTTATTACGAAGCTAATCCTTTCCTGTAAACAACAAAGGTATCTCTTCAAGTGAAAACTTTGAATATGTTAATGAGATAAACTGAACGTGCAACGTGAAAGGTTCCCTGAGCCGGTGCGTGTAAACTTGCCACGTGTATGTTTACTCTCTCTCTCTCTCCCACCAAGAGAGAGGAAGAGAGAGAGAAGCAGAGAGGAGCGGAACAGAGAGCTGCCAAAAGACGGGCAAGGCCTACTCCCAGCTCGCTCGCTATTCAGAAGAAGGAAGCACAGCCCTTGACGGATCCATCTCATCTCACAAGGGCCCTTCGTCTCACCTGTAAGCTGATATTAACTACCCTCCCGCTACCACGCGCCGTCCCCTGAAATCCCCTTCCACACCCCTACCTACTCCTCCCGGAGCCGCTGCTGATAATTAATGAGCACTCTCAAAGGAAGGGCGCTCCCCTTTTCATTAGGCGAGGCTGTGCCTTCTCCATCAGCATCATTATCGTTAGCGCATACTTTGTGATTAATAAGACTTTCCTTTTCTTATTTTTTTTTTGCACGCGCCACTTGCGCCGTGTGCTCTTTTGCAAATCGGCAGCATATGTTGTGCGTAACCGCCGTAAGCTTTCAATTGATCATTTAAAATCTCAAACGACAATATTGTGACAGTTTTACTTTTGGTGCATGCAGTCAAACGTTTCTGTATCGTTTAAACCTAAGCAGTATTTTATGGTAAGCTCACAATATCAGCTTACGGATTCTGTATATGGAACGTTTTTTAATGATAAATTAAAAAAAAACAATAAGTTCATGATAAAAATAAGCTTATAATCACGTCAAATAATTATAGACAGCAAAGTTATGTAATATTAAAAATCTAAAAACGTTTGTCTTGTATGAATATAAATTGATAATTTATAATGAAAAATACAAATGAAAACAAATACTAACGACGTCAAATCACAGTTAAATAATTACAGATAACATATAAAAAAGTCATAGGAGTAAGGATAAATCATAAACACTGGCATTAAAATAGATATCGAGGAAATTTGAAAAAAACAACTAAAACCAGGTTTTCATAATAAATATAAAAATATATATTTCAGTTTAAATACATTGTCCGGTTAACTCACTCATGTACATTACTGAATTTAACTGTATAATTATATACAAAAAATATCATGGTATTTAAAATCTGCTTTAGAAGGGGGAGGGAGGGAATGAGAATAAATCAAAAGCATCGATATGAACTAAACATTTGTTTGTTTGTTGTCTACTAAATTTATTACAGGAAACAAATCAAATCTATACTATAATAAAACAGTATTTTTTTTCTGTCTGTCTGTCTGTTTGTACGCGGTGTTCCACAAAACTACTATACGAATTTAAATGGGGTTATCAAGTTAACTTGAGCGTAGCAGAGAAAGAAATATAAGCTTTATTTCATCAAAATTGGCTCAAGCAAAGAAGAGAAATCTTAATTTTATGACATACAATATAATCAATATAAGAAGCTGTTGTAAGGAACTAAGTAGAGAGTAAGAAAAAAATAAATATCCTGACAGTTTGTAGTGTCGCCATATTTGTTTCAATTTTCAATACCCTTTTTGTAAGTATATTACAATTTAAATTGCAGAAAAAAATTATGTTTCATAGACACATTAATAGTGAGTGTGTGTCATTTCTCTATGTCCACGAGGTCTCGCCGCTTCAATTTCTCCTTGGGGCGAACCCGTCCACTTAGTTAAATTAAATAAACAGCTTTTTTCGTTGAATGATTTATTTCATGAAAATCTGCTCTCATTAAGACATTAATGAATAACCAACATGTTCGATAACAATAAATTGTGATATGGCGAAAGTGTTACAAGATTGCTCTCTAATCGTTTGGGATGAATGCACAATGGCGAATAAAAAAACAGTTGAAGCTGTGGACAGGACACTACGGGACATTAGGCGCGATGAAAGGCCAATGGGGAATGTCACACTACTCTACCAGTTGTAAGACGAAGGACTAAAGCTGCTGAAATCAAAGCTTCACTGAAAAATTCTTAACTCTGGCCTCAAATAAAAAAACTCCAATGAACAATTAACATGAGAGCACAGCTGGGTAGTAATTCTCATGCGCAAGAATTTTCCGGTGTTTTTTTTAAAGTTGGAGAAGGTGCCCTCCCTGAGCAACACGGTCAGGTGACGCTTCCAGAAATACTTGGCAGAGTCGTATCTTCGGAAGACGAACTCATACGTTCGGTATTCGGGGATCTGTCAAACATACAACATCAGGAACATACGTGGTTATGTGAATGTGCCACACTCACTCCAAGAAATGACCAAGCTGCTGCAATCAATGAAAAAATTTTAAACGAATTGAATGGGGCTGAAGTGGTTTATACATAGTTTAACAGCGTCCTTAATCAGGACGACGCCACTAATTATCCAGTTGAGTTTTTGAGTTCTCTCACTGCAAGTGGTCTTCCTGTTCACAAAATTGTTCTCAAAGTCGGTGTTCCAATAATGCTTCATAGGAACCTTACTCTCCCAAAATTGTGCAATGAAACCCGACTTAAAGTAACTGCTCTACAACGAAATATAATCGAAGCTGAATTTCTTACTGGATGTGGCTCAGGTGAAACTGTTTTCATACCACACAAACCTATCATCCCGAATAACTTCCCGTTCGGGTTCAAGCGCACACAGATTCCAATAGCAGTTTGTTTTGTGATGACAATAAATAAGTCTCAGGGTCAGAGCCTTAAGGCAGCTGGTGTCGACTTAAGGTCTGATTGTTTTTCCCACTGCCAGATGTATGTGGCTTGCTCGCGGGTCAGTAATGCAGACAATCTTTACATTCTAGCTCAAGATGGGAAAACAGTAAATGTGGTTTACAAATAAATTTTATGAAGTGTCTTCCCGACATTGCATTTGAAAGTAGAAACATATTTACCCAAAAATTTAGGTAGTAACATATTTTTATTGCAAAGACTGAAATAGAGGTGAGAAAAATTATCATTTGTGAACATAAGAAAACTACTACAACTGTATCAACTGTTATGTTATAATGTTTAAATTTCTAAATGGTGCAAGATAATACAAAATTTCATGCGGAAAAAGCGTGGGCAGCAGCTACGTATAGTTATAGGTATAGGGCTATGCATGCTGATTTTTCATATACTGCATGGATGCGAACATGTAAGAATAATCTATATATCTTTCTATAATAAAACAGTAGTTTTTTTTCTGTCTGTTTGTACGCGGTGTTCTACACAACTACTATACGAATTTTAATGGGGTCTTGCGTATAACAGTCATTACTTAATTATTTGCCTTCAATGCAGTTACCTTATTTCACATCCAGCGAAGCGGGCGAGTTCGGCTAGTTAATAATAAAGGAATACCTAGCTGTTACTGTTCTATGCAATGTAAATCAATTAAATGTTATTTATTAACCATTATCATTAAAAATATGATATTAAATACTATATTAACAATCAACTTTTCACAAGAATCAATTCGTTCTATAGTCTTCCAAGCGCTTTCTTGCGATAAATGGCTTATATTGGCTTCACCCGAAACTTGAAAATAGGTATTTTAAAAATTGGACTACAAATTTAAGTTCTAGGCATTGCACAACTGGAAAAACACAGACGATTAACTTCGGTAGGTTATCATGATAATATAATCAGGCAAAAATTTATCACTTGGCATTAACCATATGAAGAGAGTGAATAAAATTTTGATGTTGCAAGACTAATCTTAGTACCGAATCCAAGATGGCGGGTATAGCATAAATTTCAACAGTTCCAGCCGAGTTCAAGTTCAAAGTCAAATCTCCCCTCAAGAGGCATCTTGGAGGTTTGCCCATGGGGAATTTAAACCTCAAAGGGGATGTTTCGAATATTTTCTTTTCATAAACGGGACATTTTCCTTCAAAACGGTGATTTTTGATATGAAAATTTCTAGGAATTTTGAGGAATTCTGATGAATTTTGAGTCCAATATAACCATTGTCTAACATGGAGGTCGGCACCACAGGCACTACAACCTGGAACCTGGTGCCGAACCGGCTATCATATACTACTACGTTTGTCTGCTTATCTGGTAAAACTTATTAATTTATGAACTCTACAAACAGTTTTAACAGATTTGTTCTCAAACGCCTTTGGTCTGCAGCATTTCAAACTGTTTTCTTATTTAGAGTGAAGTTTGTTAACCAAACCCCAACTTACATACCAGCATGCGGATGAGTCGTAAGTAACACACTCTTTTGTAAAATAAAATATATTTATTTTATTTAACCCTCTCACTCTGTATGTATTTAATCTTTAATACTTTCGAATTTTAATTAATGTACATACAAATAGTCAATCTGGTAATATATTTATTATTTTTACTTATATACTTATACCTACTTAAACTTTTTATTCTACATATTTTACTATTTTACTTTTATTATAATATGCCAGATAAATAATTATTATTATTTAATAACGTATACTTTGACACAATTTAGTACCGAAGTTGGTTTCTGTTGTTATCTCTACACAATTTTTAATAACAATAATTTTAATTAATTTTGCTCTCAAAAACAGTAAGATTAAAGCAGCTCTTTGCAACATAAGTGTGGATACAATGGATCCTAAAAAAAATTAAATAAATAAATAAAATTAAGCGATCCTTTCATTATTTGCCAGTGATGTGTAACATCTAAACTCAGAAACGAAAACATTCATGTGTTTTCATGTGGCAAATACATTTATAATATGAAATTCGTCTCTAGAATTCGCTGCCGGAGCAGCAACGTCGACTATCAAATCATTCGATTTTCAGAGAGAAATTTTAAACTATGTAATGAAACAGCTTTGATAAAAGAAGAAAAAAAAGTATTGAAAAAATATCAAACCCCGGCTTTGGGTCTGATTTTTGATATACAGAATTTTATTAAAATTCTGGTTATCTTGATAAAATTAACTAAAAAATTAATACTTTAAAGATTCCCTTTGTATTTGTGAACTTTGGTTCGCGCTATCCTGTAAGATGGCAGTACCGTCGTTGTTGCATATTTCCGTTTCTTTACTTCCATCACGTGCACAAAATTATAGCCATAAAGTGCCGTATACCTAGAGCTAAGGTGTTACACACCTAAAATTAAAATTCCAGAGGTAGTAAGAAAATAATTACTCAAAATTTAACTGACACAAAACATTCATAAATCTGATTACATAGAACAAAAACACAAAACTAACTCTTGTATTAGAATGCTTAATAGCTTAATATGGCGCAAAATACACAACAAAGAGTACATTTTCAGTTTTGTTTTATTTTATTACTCAATACTTAATTTCGAACTTTGTATTTAATTTTGCTTGGGATTTATTTAAGTTGATGCGGACATTAGGCAAATATTGTTTCTATTTGGGTCTAGCTTTAGAGCCTAATACCTAATTCCTTCATTTTCTTATTATAGTTTCACTTGAAACTAACGCGTGTAAATGTCTTACGTCTTGTGATTGGCTGAGGTCATCACAGCGCGCAGTTCAAGGTCGTAGCTTTCTAGGCCAGGCCTTAATTGTCGAGATTCTTGAACCCTAAGTAAGAGGCATGTTGGGTAATGGAACTTAAGTGAATTATAGGAAATTATAGCTAAGCCATGGCCTAAGCCAGTCCGCGGTAATCACGCAAATTAGTGTGTCAATTGGCGACATACGCAAGTATTATTGCTATGAAATAGGGCCTACGAACACGAACAGTGTTAGGCAATAACTGTTTCATCAGTGCGGCCAGAATCGTGCAGAAAACGACTTAAGTTGGCTCCCTTTTCCTACGGACATCTTCTGCATTCGGTAGTCACTTACTGCAAATTTAGTTACGCCAAGGTATTATAGCCAATTGAGTGGGCATGTAAAGTC
Organism: Bacillus rossius redtenbacheri; assembly: GCF_032445375.1. NCBI lineage: Eukaryota > Metazoa > Arthropoda > Insecta > Phasmatodea > Bacillidae > Bacillus > Bacillus rossius. The sequence continues at coordinate 8,488,893 of NW_026962012.1, read as the reverse complement.
ACAGAAACGTATTAAATATTTGTACTCATATTTTAATCACAGTTTTTGTGCAATTTGAATACTGCAACTTATATAGTTCTATTAAAAATACGTTAAATATACAAACTAAAATATTTGGGTTACAAGTTCAGATGTTGATCTATGACGTCGTGAATCTCTGACTGAGATACGCGGAAATCATAATTTATCATAATTTGAAAATTTCCCTGATATTTTAATAACAGTTTAAATTAATATTTCCACTCTCTTGAACATTTATTTGGATTTGTGCTCACCGTATGGCTGCGCTATATTTAGAGCCACGTCTCAGCAGTTAAATTTATTTAAGGATTCTATCAGAATTTATTTTGATGATCATAATATAATTATTTTGAATGCAAATTTTTCTCAACAGTTTTGTGTTTTTTATTTTTCTTTAAGCATTTACAAAGCATTGTAATATAACGGTTTAATGTGTGTTTTTGTTCTATGTTTTCAGTGCTATATATGCTGTTTCAATTTCCTTTTTAATAATTATTATCTTGTTATCTCAATGATCTAAACTTTTTATTGAACTCTTGTATCGACTTATTAATTCATCAGTTTGAACCAAAGCACCCAGCAGAATTATTGGTTACCATTCTATTGTATGGGAAATGTTAAAAAAAAATTGTATTTAATATTGTATAGAGAACCTAGCAGTAACCAACTTTGATATAGATTGTTGCCTAAGCAAATATTATTACAAGATGATTATTATTATATTGTCATATGAACATATAAGTAAAATATAAAAAAAGAACAATTTGAATAAATAGACTGAATGAAATTAGTACAGTATCAGTGTGACTAATTGATGTGCATAAACAACTTGTACGTTACCTAGGCTTTTATGTGGGCACATTAATCTCGCCTCCGTCACCGCTGCACATTCAGATCCGTCCTTGTGGCAAGGCAGCCGGCTGCTGCGAGTGTCAGCCACATTTCGTCCATGCTGACTCTGCCCTTTGCGGCCAGACTTCGGACTTCACACGCGATCTGCTCCTGCGAGAACGGTTCGACTCCAGCGACGAGAACTCGTTATCCCTGGCGGATCCCGTTCAGCTACGGCGTCGGGCCTCGCGAAATGCTGTTACCCACGTGTTCTTGAAACCACTCTCTCGTTCCCCTCACATACCCCTTTCAAACCCTTTCGGCCCCGCGCGCGCTCGTGTTAATTGTCTCATTACGCACGAGGCGGCTGCGACCCCACGTTGACACGCTTGGGACCTCCCCCCTTCCCCCCGGCCCCCACCTCTCCCTGGGCGCCGGTCCGCGAACCGCCGTCGCTGCACCCGGCATTCGCGACGTGTTGCTAATTGTGCCCCCCCCCCCCTTCCCCTCCTGGCCCGTCGCCCTTTTGGGCTAAGGCCTCCCCCGACCACCCCCCTCCACCTTCCTCCACCGACTTTTGCGAGGCGGGGGGAGACGAGACCCGCCTTTAATGCCAACGTCACCAGAATAAATTACCCCTGCGAAACGCCGCCGAGTAATGAGAAATTGCCCTGGGCACCAGCCCACCCCCCTGCCCCCCCCCCCCTTCCACACGACCGTGAGAACCTGTCCCGCTATCTGCAGGGACCTAGCAGCTGACAGATCGGGTGTATAAAAAAAAAAACAAGTGAAAATCTCCTCTTAATGATTTAATGAGGATATTATTGGTGGCCAACCAATTTCCGGGAAGCGATTTTTTTTGTATCTTCAAGAACAGTTAGGAAATCACTATTTCACAAACAATCTAATCAGGAAATAAAACAAAAAATCACAATTGTAAAATTTCGATCTAAAAAGTTATATTTTTAATGGCTATGCACGAATGCTGTGATTCCTATAGATATGATGCATTGTCTATGTGTTTGGTTCACATATAGGGTAGGTGACCCAAATATGAGACCCGGCCCTAATATGAGACCCTTGGTTATCTTGACTTGTAAGAGCTGCTACCTATCAGCCGCTCTTGGAACTACTAGCAGCCTCCATTTCCCGACCACGGATAGAGTGAGACATTTATCTGATGCGCGCGAGATCCACAATAACAGTTTATACGATTTTCTTCATTTTGAGTTTTCGTGAGTGGCATCTTGCAGCTTTATTATCAACATAGAGGTACGTTTATATCAATTATCCATTCATACTTTCTTATGAGCAGTGAAGTAAGCTTCCATGTGTATAAAAAAGGAAATATGGCAGTTTAAAATTTCAGCCTTGTTGATGTGTTTTGTAGCGGCCATGATAAGGTGCCTAATATGAGACCACTTACGTGTCCTAATTTGAGATAGGGTCTCATATTAGGAGTAAGGGTCTTATATTAGGTGATTTAGATTTAAAATAATACTGTCGCTGTAAGAACAGTAACTAATAAGTTTAATTATATATAAAATATCTTAAAATTATGTAATAGAACATAGTTAGATATGTAGGCCCTGTGAGTAGTAATCCTTACAATTATTTTGTCATAGATGACCCCGCCAAAACGCAAGAAATGGGACCCAGAAATGATGATTGGTGCTGTTCGAAGTGTGAGAGCAGGTTAAATGGGCTACAAGCGGGCCGCGAAATACTTTTGCGTTCCAAAAGGAACTCTTGAACGGTACATAAAATATAAAAATAAGTCACCTGAAGCTTTAGTAAACGTTCATTTGGGTAGACGACCAGTTTTGACAGATGAGTTGGAATCGGAATTAGAGTGTTACTGTGTTTATATGGATTCCCGGTTTTGTGGACTGAGGAGAAAAGACATCAAGCGCTTAGCATTTCAGCTAGCATTAAGGAATGGCATTAAACATCCTTTTTCAGAAGACAAAAAAACTGCTGGCAGGAAGTGGCTGAAAGGATTTTTAAAGCGTCACCCTCAACTCTCTGTACGCAGTCCTCGGGGAACATCTTTTGCAAGAGTGAAAGGTTTCAATCCTGACAGTGTTTCGAAATTTTTCGATTTATATGGAAGAGAATTGGAAAAAATTGATAACCAGCCACACCGTCTTTACAATGTAGACGAAACAGGAATAACTGTTGTACAGCACAAGCACAGCAAAGTGCTCACCTTGAAGGGTAAAAAGAATGTGGGATGCTTGACATCAGCAGAGAGAGGTTGTTTAATTACAGTTGTAGCTTGCATGAATGCAGTGGGATCATTTGTTCCACCTTTAATTGTCTGGCCGAGAAAAAAACATGAAGGATGATTTAATGTGTGGGGCTCCAACAGGTTCAATATCAGCATTTCATCCATCAGGATGGATACAGACGGACATTTTCACGATGTGGTTCGACCATTTCCTAAAATTTGTGAAACCATCCAAGGAAGATCCAGTCCCGCTAGTTTTGGATGGACATAATTCTCATACCAAGAATATTTCTCTTCTTGAGAAAGCCAGGGAAAGCCACGTTTCGATCATCTGCTTACCTCCACACTCATCTCATAAAATGCAGCCGTTGGATGTAGGTTTTATGTTTCCTCTCAAGACATATTATGCTCAAGAAGTAGAAGACTGGCTGCGCCAAAATCCAAATCATGTTATTACAAACTTTACAGTGGCTAAACTTTTCAATGCTGCATACCAAAGAGCAGCAACAATGGAAATATCTGTTAATTCTTTTAATAAAACAGGCCTGTTTCCATTTAACCGAAACATATTTCGTGATTACGAATTTGGTGCTTTCTCTAAATCATTAAATGGCCAAGAAACTAGAGAAGAAAATGGAGCTTAAGAGAATTCAGATACAGCCATTTGTAGAGAAGACCAGAGCCACCCAAGAGAAACTTCGATGCAGACAGATCACCCATGTTGCAGCAGTGCAGTTAGGCCCTTTATCATACCTGTGGATATTTCACCACTACCAAATTTTCCTTCAAAAGAAACATCCAGTAGATGTGGCAATGCTAATGTTATCACATCATCGCCATACAAAACAAGCTTGGATGAAAATGTCGCAAGAAAGAAAAAGGCTGAAGCTCGTAAGAAATTGGTTCTTGGGAAACAGAAAGGAAACGAAGCTAGACCTACACAAACCAGATCTCACAACACGGACAAATTAAGGATTACTACCAAATCATTCATCGCTGTAGATTCTGAGGACTCCAGTGACGAAAATATTTCGCTGCATGACAGTTCAAATGAAAGTGATGGATCTGAAAGTGATGATGATGCAAAGTGTTTGTTATGCGGCTGCCTTTTCTCAGAGGACAAACATGGCGAGAAATGGCGGCAGTGCCTCAAGTGCTATGGGTGGGCTCATGAAGATTGCGGAGCTGATCCATGTTTTGTGTGTCCTATGTGTAACAAACAAAAGTGCCAAAGTGACTAAATGATATCAAATATGGAATTCGTAACATAATGTAGGGTATGTCTCATATTAGGATCACATTTTTGTTTTCACAAAATTTCGCATTTTTTTTATTTATTAGTTTAATTATTTTCTGTATTAATACAAGTGCTCAATCCTGTTTTGAAGTAAAAGTGCATTACATAATATATAATCTAAGATAAATAAATCTACCAATAGTGGTTTTAATAACAAAATATAAATATTTTTAAAAAGGGGTCTCATATTCGGTACACTTGCCCTATAGTAGAAATAAAGCAGGAAGCATTGACATAGAAAATACGGTCCTAAGGTGACTGGAAACAGTGATTTGTTACGAAAAACGTTTCCTTCTGAGACACTGAAAATTACTGAAAAAAACTATTTTTCTTATACGTTATATTTTCAATGCTAATCGCACACACTTAATTAATTAATTAATTGTTTTAGCAAAATAATGTCTAAATCACAACCCATATTTTCTACTGAGAGTTACACTTGAATGTTGGGATGTTGTTACTACTTAAGATGTGCTCTCACACGCCAATTTAAATTTATAATTTTCTCATAATTACTACTAGTTATAGGCGTGTCCTGTAAATTTTTTACAATACCTAGTTTGCATGTATTGTACTGTTACACGTATTTTCCACAGATGTTTGTGCAGTGTTATAAATAATAGGTGTTAAAGGGCACGCAAGTGTTTGTAGTTAGAATCACTTACGCTCCTTTTACCACCCATTATATAACACTTAGGGAATATCTCTGAAAAAAAATATTTGTGACAGAACTACAAATACAAACTTAACTAGGTAGAGTGTAATATTTATAGAACTAACATTTCAGAAGTAGTAATGATGAGAAAATAAAAAAAATATATATCACTGAGAGTACAACCCCACCTTAACTAATCCCGCAACACATTGAATTGTTGTAAATAAATATTTAAAATGTATTTTGCACTATGACTCACGAGATGTGGCCACTCACACAAGGTTTATTTCCTACATCACATGGAGCCAAGTATGTCGTTTATTTAATTTAATTATTCGACTTTTGTTTGGCACAGTTAATGCGCGTACAACTTCTGTTACACTGAACCATGAGACATAAACATCGTATAATAAGATATATATCTAGGAATAAAACATAATAAAAAATACTAAAAACTAAAAAAAAATTACAAATTACAGAAATTACTGATAAATCTTCTACAAATTTAACATCCGATATTAGTACTACCGAAAATCTTATTATATATTGAAAAAATATAGGGCTAAATAAATACTCACCTTAAACATATTACATGTAGTTTTAAATAGATAAATATTAAAAATAATAAATATCCTTTTTGTGGTACGGTCATTCGCTCTCTCACATACACGTTCATTCAGTATTATTTTGGTTATGCGTCTGTGAATTCAGAGAGCCAATTCGTATAAACTCAAAATAATGTCGAAATCCTTCACAGTTATTGCATCTGGCCTCTGTAACACCTTCAACGAGGATCTTAGACACCAACAGTCGACCAGAATACTTAAAATAAACTATTTTCTAATAAAAATTATAATATATACTTAATAAATTATAAAAATTTACCTTATATATTTGGAATGAATTCTACCTATTTTAGCCTTTACCATGTTGCGACTACCGGGAAATGTTTATATAGTTTTTCGTTTCATGGTCAATAGAACCCAAAATCATTGTCAACTCAAAAGTTTATTTATACCACATTTAATATGAACACGATAACTGGTGTTATTTTTCACAAATTAATCACTTCTTAACTGATACACATAATATAGTAATGAAAATCTCGGTCGAGTTCGTTAATGGGCAAAATTCCACCAAAGAGGTAGAAATTGGAAAGGTTTTTTGGAAAATATAAATATTGCTATATCTCCCATAATATAACACATTTCGTATACGTTTGAATTTTTATAATTCTTAGGAGTAGGTAATACCAAAATGTTTTGTTGAAATACCTTTTTAATACGATCAAACAAGTGGTGATAAAACAAGGGTTGAAGGATAATGAAATTCATAACTCCGTTAGTAGTTACACCATCAAATCCGTTTACATTGTTTTTTAAAAAATATAATTTTTATCTAAAATATTTGTCTGAAACAATTTTTGATTAAACGAATTATTGCAGCAAGGGGTAGAATAAAACATGGGTAGATTTTAAAAAAAAATTACGTATCACGTACACTATTAAATCCGTTCTTATGTAGTGTAAAACCTTAAAATATTATCTACAACATTCGTCCAAAATAATTTTTTACGACAAAAAAGTTATAGCAAGGGGTGAAAATACAAGGGTTGAAGGACAAAAAAATTTTCATATCCCTTTGTAGGAACGCTCTTAAATACATTAAGATTGATTGTAAACCCTGAACATATTATCAAAATCTTTTATCCAATACATTTTTTAGATACAACCGATCATGGCTGCGAAGGGTAGAATAAACAAGGGCGAAGAACTAAAAATATATATAACCATTGATTGTAAATTTCCAAAAAAAATATGTAAATCTTTGGCCTGAAACAGTTTTGATAAGAAGAACCATTACTGCAAGGGGTTGAAAAATGTAGCGGTTAGAATAAAAAGTAAATAAAATTTACGTACCCTATACAATATTGAATCCGTTCTTATTTAATTTAAATTCCTAAATTTGGTCTAAAACTTTTGTTTGAAGCAAAATTTATGACCAACTATTACTGCAAGAGTTGTAAATAACAAGGGTAGAAAAGCAAAACAAAAAAAAAACATAAAAAAATTTAGTATGTATACTATCAAATCCGTTATAATTTATTGTAAAAACTCCAAATATTATCTAAAATCTTTGGTTTTGGTTGAAACACATATTTACGAGACACGAACTATTACTATATGTACAGGAGGGGCGGGGGTTTAATTAACAAAATATGTATTCATACTTCCATATTATCACATTTGTTCGAATTTATTTTAAATGGTCATACGTTAACGTCTTAGTGCAAGGGATAAACAAATAGTCTTTGGAGGTCAAAAAATTCACCACTACCTTATTATGCATAACATAAAAAATCGTTCTAAGCTATTAAATGCTGGTTGCATTGAGTTAAAAACATTCGAAATATTTTCATTGCATGGAATATGAGATAATGATTTATCAATCATTTTGGAATATTGGATATTGGAGAAGATAATAAATGTTACGTACATACAGTTTTTAAAATGTTCCAGAAGTTTACAGAAATTTCCAGAATAAGTAGGAACTTCGAAATATACATACGCATGTAGGCTGTGCCGAAAGGGATAACAAATTACAGCAAATACTGATTTAATCATCTACCAATTTAAAATCTAAGATTAGTACTAAAAAACCATATAAGATATTGTATTAAATACAAAAACATGTAAATATGTTAATACTCACATTAAACATGTTGTATAATATTTAAATAAATTTTAAAATAAAATAAATATTATTTTAATGATGCTGTCATTCTCTGAAATACTAACACACACATTCAATCAGTATTCCCTTGGTTACGTGTTTGTGAATTTATAATAAGATTTTTCTTAATATCGTGGTTAAATGATGGTATCTAGCATCATGGTTGAGACTGCGACGCGAGCATAGAAAGGTATAAATGAGAGTCGTATATACAACATTTAGAAATTAATTCACAACATTGGAATAAAGACTATTACGATAGTAAACCAATCAGAGGTAAATACAGTGATGTATCATCACACCGTATTCTTTACAATCTCGTGCAACAAGATCACAAACTTATGTTCAAAAATATTTCCGTCTGCTTGCATACAATTGGCCGTAAATTCATGCGCCGCAAGTTTGGCTCTACTTACTCTACGTTGTTGCACACGGCTGTCTCTGATTACTGTTAGAGACGTGTGGGATACGGGTTTGTGGCGCTTTTCTTTGTAAGGCATTTCCAATTCGTCAAGCTACTCTGTCAATATTTATAGATAAACGCAAAAAGGTTTTCCACAGGAAGTTACTATTTTCAAGTGGATTAGTTGAGCCACAGGTAGCCATTTTATAAAAACCAATAGTGGTGGTGCTCGCGTGCGAAAGAGCTGTCTGAATTCCACAAATAAGGCTGTTTGTTTGAGCGCATGCAATTGAATTTTAATACGTGAGCCACATCCTTGCATTTTTAAGCCACAAATAATTTAAAGTGTTTGAAGTAAACATGTAAACAAATTCATAACCAACTCGGTCTGTCGGCAGGGGCGCAACAACAGGGGGGGGGGGGGGGCAAGGGTATTTTGCCCCCCCCCCCCCCCCCTCTAAAACCTTGAAGTGGTGGCAAACGGGGGCAAAGAAAGTGCTATATAATCAATTTTTAGATAATAAAACTGCTTAAATAGCACCATTTTCCACCTTGAAATACAAATTTTTCCCGGGGGAGAACGCCCGGACCCCCCGCTTCAATATGGGGGATCGATGATTCTTTATAAAAAGTTACATTGGCCCCCTTTGAAAATTTAGTTGTTGCGCCCCTGTCTTTCGGGTTGTATTTTTCACGTTTTAGTGATCCCGGTAATTGGTGGTCATGCGTTTTTTAAAAAGTGATGTATTTTATTTTATAGATGTTATTTTATTAATGGGTTCCAACCTTTTTATGTGGAGAGTTTTTCAAAAAACAAACTATTTAGGTAAGATGTGGGTGTAATACATCTCATACGTTTAGTCTGTAAAGTTGCCGTGAGTATTATAATCTATCATAACAAAAAACAAAAAAAGAAACTTTAATACATTTTTTTGGGTGTTCCATCTGTAGCTCTCAGAGAAAAAAAAACTGAGAATTTTAAGATACTTCTTAGGTTATGTGTAAATGTTTATAAAATTAATTTTTTAATAGCTCTTAGTAATACAGTAAATTTAAGGACTCTTCTTCGAAGAATTCTTCGTAATTTCGGATAAATAAATATTCGTAGAAACTACGCCTTATTTATAATTAGAGTTCTGTTTTTTTTTAATGTTAACACAACTCGCTGAGTGGTTTTGCCTGGTTTTAAAATTAATTTGGTTTTTTGCTAGTATACCAAGTTTATTTTCATAAATTCATGTTCAAAGTACCTAAGTACCCGTAAATTTACGTAGATAACGTTAAATTTATGAACATCCTTGGATCATTTGTAACCACTTTCCTCGTAATTTTAGGGTGAAAAATTCCAACAGTGTTATGGTGTCATCAATATTGTGTGTCCAAGGTTTTATGGGAAGTGGCTTACGCAGGACTACTCATTTACTTGGGTACTAAGCTAAGCAAGAACGGAAGAAAATGTCTTACGTTCAAACAAGTATAAATGAACAGAAATGATGAATACAGACTTGCTTGTTCTTTTCGAGAGGATTTAAATTGATGGTTGTTCTAAGTGCCTCGTGTGTCATGCGCCATTTCAATTACAGAGAGTTCGAACTGCAGGAGCCAATTTGTAAAACGTCATATTTAGGCAGGGGTGGCGTTGTTTGCTAGTGAAAAGATACAGGAAGAAAACAATACAGCACTTCTCCAGCGTTTGTGTAATTAGCGAGGATGGTGAGCTATGAGGAGCTGCCATTAATTTGAACAGGCTTAATACAGAACAATAAACTCTAATTTAATATTTTCAAATATGTAGCTTGTTTTGAAGGGAATAAATTGAAGTCTGCTATGGCTTACATTCCTACAGTATGATTTTACCTGAGATTGTTTAAACAAAAAAAGAACGCAATTTAAAATGAAATTAACATATAAACGTTATTAAAACGAAACAAAAAAAATTGTTTGATGACATGTATGTGTCTTAATTTTCACAAATATTTCTCGACAATTTTTGGAACAGTCGTTTATACTTGTCGGGCTATGAGGAAGTCTACTTTTGGAAGCGCTCCGGAAGGCACATCATAAAACCGACCTCGCCACTTGTAAAGAAGGTCCCTCGTGATCCCGAGATGGCCGACTAAAGAACAGGAGATTGTGAGGCTCGGAGCGTGTAAGCCAGGCAGCTGTTTGCTCGTAGGTGGGGCGCAGTCCAGAGGCCAGCGCGCAGCCTGGGGAGTGTTTAGATAAGGATTTATATCTTTAATATCCCGGAAAACGCCCTTCTACTCTCTCGCTTACCCTTTCCCAGCTGCAACCAAATGTAAATACGCCTATTTTTTTGTTTCCTGGGAGAGTACACTTGCGTAGAAAAGTTTTCTTCGCTGTTGTGTTTAGGGGACTAGCTTTTATGGATTTAATCATACAGATTTATTGTTATTAAATAAATAATATTATTTAAAATTATTTATTGTTTCATTTTTATCTGTCCTATATAGCTTACCACTTTTAACTAGTTAATGAATTTCGTGGAAGTTAAAAAAAAAAAAGAATCAAATTAAGATTTTTGTAAAATTTGTGGTAGTCAGACCCAGCGTATGTATTGCATTTGTATCGCTTGATAGTAAATCTTGTAACATATAATACGACATTCAAATTTCTGCAGCCGGTAAAAAGTTACGTACATATTAAATAGGTAGGCCAATGTTACGTATGTTAACTAGGCGGTTTTTTTATAGTTAAATTGTCGGTTAGGAAAAACATTTTCATTTCAGTTAATAATACTTACAGCTGGCTCATTCTGCCTTTAATTAATTAATTAATTAATTTAGCGACTGATATTACTTGCCGAATTTGAGGGAAACAACAGTAGAAAGGTCCACAACTATTCACATAATTGTTTTAAATCAAATGTAAAAATTATAACAAAACAAACATAACCAAGCTAACCAAAACAAAATACAATAAACAATATCATGATCATAAAACTTATAAAATAAAATAACTTAATAAACAAACTAGCTACAAGCAAGTTATGAAACCGGATTCACGTTATGAAACATATCACAACTATTACAATTTTTAATAGTAAACGCAGGACAATAATATATTAATAAAAATATCGAAAATAAATATTATGCCAAATACATCGAAAACTAAAAACCATGCATCATTGAACTTAAGATTTAAATATTTTACCTCTATGTTCGCAAGAACAATGACGGTTCAGGAGTGTTGCCACATTTTAGCCATCTTTATAAGACGATCGTGTTTAAATTTACAAGAAAAAAAAAATCTAATTTTTTTTGTACGTTTATTTTGCAAACATTAGTTGTTTCATTTTCCTTCTTTTGTTATAGTTTACACATGCAGATTTTCGTGCGGTTAAAATTTTAATCCAAAATATATTATTTCATAAATAAAAAAAAATCTACGTGTTTGACTTATTCACAAACACTTAAGTAACACTTAAGTTACACATTGCGTCATAACGTAACGTTTTTAACAGCTTTGAAAAATAATCCCTAGTTTCTTAATTGTGTGAAACGTTTCTCGTCCTTATTTTGGCTGGTTTTAGTTGTTTACATATCACTATAATTATTTTTACGGTGGTTTAATACATTTTGTTTGGAAGATCGGTGTTTGTGTCATTTATTTGTCTCTATGGGGAATTTAATTATTTGTTAAAATACTGCTTTTGTGAATGTAATAGCTAACAGACGCAAACACGTCAACATTTAAAGGAATCATGATTGTAATTCTATTTAAAATAAAAATTGGCTGGTCCCTAAATTTCTATGGAATTTGAGTCATTATAAACAATTCTTCATTTTATGTTCATTCGTATTATTCCAGAGTTGGATGAGAAAATCATGTTTGGCTGTTCATAGGAATTCCATAAAGACTTGTTAATTTAAAATATTATTAACTCACATTATAATGCATTGCGTATGTGTGTGGTAAATACATTATATAGTTAATAAAAAAATTTTGGAATGATTTGTGCAACATACAACAATATTTTTAATAAATTATTTTTAATAAATTAGTTTTTATTTGTTATTTAAATACAGAACAAAATTTCAATATATTATTTTATGCCACATTAAAATTAAATCAGTTTGAATAAATTAAAGTCAAATGAATTGCAGATATGAATTATATCAATAAAAGTAAAATCTTTTAACCTACTAAATGGTATGCAAAATTGCGAATTTTCAAGGATATCTATTACTTTTTATTATTTATTTCATACTAAATTGAAGAATGAACTGAATGTTTTTCCAATTAAATCTGAAAATCTTGAAAAATCATTTATGTAAAATGTTTAAGTCTTTAAATTTTTAAATTACAAAATATTACGGTATGGTAATAACATAAACCGTTCGATTTGTTCTATTGATTGGGTTCACTGACATGTACCGATGCGGCAATGGTATGCCTGCAGATCACACGGGCAACTGATACCGTGTTCAAAATCAATGGAAAATGTTTTACTTGTGACGTCTCCCTCACTTTGCGGCACGCAGTTTTCTCGGTCGCTCCATTTCCAGCTGCCAACTCACTTCGTGTGGAACACTCTGTACAGTGAGTGACCCAGGCAACAGAAAAAAACAGGTCAAGCGTTGCTTGGAGTTCCGGAAACTTGCTTGCGACTTAAACTAAATCTGCAACAGCCAACTCCACCCCCTTCCACACAATACAAAGGAATATTTAAGCCGGGGTAAAGAGGCTCCGTGGATCGATAGCTGCGGCCATGGAGGAAGGAAGAAAAAAAAGGAGTTTGAAAAGGAGGGTGGGGGGGAAGTGAGAGGAGGAAATTGAGGAAAGAAAATTACGGAATATGTTTGGTAGTAAAGCGGTGTCTGGCGTAGGGGAAAAAAACAGGAGACAAAAATACCGTAAAAAAAAAAAAAAAAAAAAAAAACAGCGCCAGCAGCCTGGGTTACGACGCACCAAGGGTGGTCGGGGGAGGTTTCGGTGGGGTGTGAAGGAGACACGTGACTGCGAGGGAAGCAAGGGTGGCAGAAGGCACTGGTTTGCTGGGCGAGGGGGGAGGGGCGGGGATGCTGGAGGGTAGCAACGATCCCGCCGCTGCCGACGTTATTAGAACTGTAAAATAGCATCAGAGTCGGTCGGCAATGGCTTCTGCTTATACTGGAAGATCTCCTCAATGGTTATTGGCTGGCTTGGAACTGCTACAGCGGGCGTGTGGGGTAGGGAGGGTGCAGTGGGATTTATATACGCCACAGCTATCTCAAGAATCCCGCGCGTTTTTATTGACTTTTTTTGAGGGGGGGTTTGTTTGTGATGCTTTTGTTGTGTCGAGAGGAATAACACAAGACAATACTATTAGCAACACTTTAGCCTAATATACAACCAAATGTTAAAAATATTTTTTGATAATGTTACTTAATTATAGTTCATTTTATATATATAGTACGAAGTGGAAAGGGGCAGTTGAAAAATATTTTTTTTTTTAATGAACTGTAAGTGAAAATAATTTAAATTTACTAGTTTATGTACAGAACATAAAATTATTTCTCTTGGAAAGATTATTTATTTTTAGATACGGTAGATTTGAGAAAATATATTCAGTCACACTGAATACATGATTGTCCTGACAGTGGAAAGATAAATTCCTGAAAAAAAAAAAAATAATAAGGCAAAAGTTAGTATTTCTTACAGTCTAAAATATGCTGACTACCACTGAGAAAGATAATAAAAATATCCTTACAACAAAAGACTGGACTGTTTTTGAAAAATAAATAAATATTGTAATTAAAAACTAATACATTTTAAAAAGTTTTGATAAATTTTATTAAAAAATGCTTTGCGTATTAAATTACATTATTTTCGAGCTTCTGAAAAGTCTTTCGAACGTACTAAGAATCGTAACTAAAATATGTAGGCTCTAGAAATTTCTTATCATTTTTATTTTATATTTTAAACTGATTTACGTTTTTAAAATTGCATAAAAATTCTAAAAATAAAAAGCAGGAACAGGGAAGTGTATTTTTCCACTAATGTTTTGCTGGGGCCGTTATTTTATAATATAGAGAAACAGTTGGAATAAGGGACTTTTGTATTTTTGTAGCGTAGTTATAAATGCAATAGAAGTTGTTGGTTTGTAACTTTGATGGTTCTTTAAAATCAGTGTGAAACAAGTCAGTATTTTTTTTTTAATAAAATTACGCTTGTCAGAAGTCCAGAGAAGGGATTTTACGGATTACGTGTGAAGGCTGGAGGGTCTTACCCGCTGGAGGGTCTTAACTCCTATGATAAATGACAAATTACATATTTTTGACGAAAAGGTCTTTAGCGCGGCGTTGGGGTTGGGGAAACAGGAGTACCCAGAGAAAAACCCACACGCTCACGGCAAAGTGCGCCACATTGCGAAAATAATGACGTTGGGTTTTATCACCTTTAAAGAATCAATTACCCGATCGGTTCTATTGAAGTGTTTTGGGCATATTTGTTTCCACTTATTTGAAAGTGTCTAATAATATTATTGTAACCGCAAGGTTACTGAGAAATTTGTCAACTAACACAAACATGTATTTTTACTGTCGTCAATCAGACAAATTCGTAGTTTACAATTTTTTTTTAAATCTGGAACATCTATTAATAATATACTTTGCATTTCCTGACTTTTTATAGACATATAAACAGTTGGTTCCCTTCGTCTTGACGATAACAAAACACCCGGATTCCCAAAATCTGGACTAACAAACCCTTTACCACTAACTCCATGACATATGTGACCAAATAAAGTGGATTGATAGTTTACACCCTTGCTTCGCCTGGGACTTGATCTTTGAACATCCCCCCCCCCCCCCCACACACAAAAATAAAAATAAAACATTCTTTAGCATTGAAAGATGGCGCAGATTTAACACCCGTACCTTATATGTAATATATATTAATGTACACAAATTAATTTCAGAAAAACATACCTTATTTACATACTATATATTTATGTTATTTTCTATTCATATGTGACAATAAAAAATTCTTACAAAAAGCCAAAGGTAAAAACTAGCATTATTGTTAAATGCACAAGGATAAATAGTGGTATAAAATATATTATTTAAATTAACGATATTTTCTCTGAGATATTAATTAAAGAAAAGCAACACACGCATAGTCTATCGCTATTATTATAGAACTGAACCAGAAGTATTTCTGTCTGTTTGTCTCTTTGTTTGTCCGGGCATCACGCAAAGGCTACTGGACTGATTTTGATGAACCTTTTTGTATTTAGAAGCTTATCATTAGACTTAAAAACTGGTGTATTCTATATCTCACCTCGGTGAAGAAAGCCAGAGATATAACAACGAAACAACTTTTTTTTTTCCACTACTTAGAGTACAACCAATGTAAGGTGAATTTCCATTTCTAGTACAGTCAGTTTTGAGTACCTATGGTTCACGAGGATAAAATAGTTAATAGAAAAGCCTTAATTAATTAACTATCAACTAACACTCAGCAGCAACATTTTTTGCTTGATGCGTTGTTCCGTAAAGCATGTTTTTTTTTTCTTTTTTTTCCTTTTTTTTCCCCCCCAGAAACAAACAAGACAGTCTATGCGGACGAAGTCGTGGGAAAAAGCTAGTATGCATACAAGAACATATGTGAAACTTTCTTTTTAAGTTTATTTTAGTCATAGGGTATTTGATAGTGTTTAAACATAACTCAATTCGCTGAGATTGGAGTGATGATAATTTTGAGACACGCCAGAACTCGTCACCGCGATGCAGGCCGCGCGGACGGAGAGTAGAGGGTGTGACAGAATGTCCTGAAGGAGGGAGAGGGGGAGAAGGCGCCCGCAGCGCACAATAACCGACGCCCGGACGGAATGTTAATTACCTGCTCGGCGCCGCGCGCCGGGGGGATATTGTCGCCGAGACGTAGCGCAGATATGCCGCTGAGAGCGCGCTGGGCACACCTGCGGACCGCCGCGCCGCCATCTTGCTTCCGACGTGACCGCCCGACCAGCCTGACAGCTGTTTAGCGGTTGCCTTCCGTAGTCGCTTGTACCTACAGTTTCCTATATCCGTCGCGAATTCTATTTAATCAATGACATAACTAAAGTTCGTTACTCTATTAATCGTGTCATCACTCCGATACGTGCTTTTTAAATGTTTCGAAGATCATAAATAATAAATAATATACATACAAATATTATCAAGAATTAAAATCTTAATATATATAATATATAGAGTTTTTATCAACAATTTCTATGTAGTCGCTTGAACAAAATCTTTGTTATTATACTATCATTTATAAACCAATTTAAAATCTTCACTAAAATCAAGAATTTTAAACATCCTAGGTTTTTCAGAAACCATTTTTTTTTTATTTATTTATAAACAAACTCATAAATATTGAGAGTTTTAGCCTACTACAATGACCACATACAGGCGTTAGATTCTAAACTTATACGATTGCACGATATTTTTTCGTGCTGAGATCGATTTATAAATTGGCTCTTACCTTAGTAGAAACCATAAAAAAGATTTCGTGTTAAATCCATTAAACCATTTTTAAACACTTGTCCACTATTATTTATGGAATCATTACAAATCATGATAAATAAAACAGATTAATATCACTTTACTAATTTGAGATACTACCGCCTTAACCCAATCTTTAAAAATATAAACGTGAAAAATTATAAATTATTTCTCCTCGGTTGTACTATAGGGCGTGTATTACTTTTTAGTGAAAATATTTAAAAGGGATGTTTTCATGAATGTTATAAGCGTGAAAAATACGCTGTACTTTAACTGGTACAAGAAAATGCAGAGAGAATTTTAGTTTTACTATTCTCAGTAATGTGCATCGCCGACGTAAAATAATGCATGACAGGTCGTTGTGTTACACGTATGATTAATTATTAATGTGTAATAACTTAGATATCGGTACACCAATTGCAATTTAACAACCATTTTAAAATAAGACGTTTTATGATAATATTGTAATATATTTTTTCCAACGTGTGTTTTAAGTAAAGTATTTCAGATGTTAATAGATTGAAAGTTTGTACTTTTCTCAGAGAAGATATTTTTTTTTTTTTTTTTCATTTTTTCAGACAAACACATATATATTTGTTGTTGGGAGTATGCACTTAAATCTAAGTGATTTATTAACAAGTAGTATTAATTTCGGAAGCATGCACTCTGTCTTAAGAGAATGTTTAGTGACGAGTTTTTTTACAAAATAATGGTAATTTTGAGTATTTAATTTTCATAATAACGGGAGCTCGGGTTCCATAATGATATCGCCTTGAAATTCTACGGATGTGCTGTTTATGACGTCAACGTGAAAAAAAAAGTATGACCCTGAAGTGACAGACAGAGCGCTGGGACGTTTTAGTATATTTTCATTTACGAGAACGGAAATTGTTTCCTTCCTGGCATCAATCTCAATTCCATCGGCAGTTTTGAAAAACGCTCGCGAAGCGCCAGACTGGACGTTCATTGGTGGCGCTGCCCCCGGGAATAGGGAACGACATGGATCACTTTTGGCCACTCCTCCCCCCCCCCCCCCCCCCATCTTTCCCCCATCCTTCACTCACGGCCACCCAAATGATCCGACCAACTGTTGTCAAAGGTTTGATGCATGGTCGTGCGTAGTTACGGAATGCCCTTCGGTGTGTGTGTGTGTGTGGTGGGGGGGGGGGGGGGGGGTCCGGCGAGCATGCTCCGTTCTGATTATACTTCCATTTACGCGAAGTTCAACTTTCCTTATTTTTTTTTCCCCCGCGTCACGTTCCGTTTTGCAAATGCATAATTTATGAGTACTCTAGGTTCGCTGTACATCAAGTTTGCCCCCGTTTAACGTAACAGGAGCCCAGCTACACTCTGATCATGCGCGTTTCGGTAAGAAGAAACTTTATTCTTTGTAAAAAAAAAAATATTTTCTGACTATTTAAATCAATTTTGCTCACTAATTAGCATCTGCATGTTGTTCATACGTTGATTCAAAAATATTTTTTATTTTATATATTCGTTCTTGTTCTAAACTGCAGAATCTAAAGTAAATTTTTTAAAAAATATTTAAAGCAATATTAAGATATGTTGGCTTATTGGACTTTAAAAGGTTCTTCTTACATACTACAAAACCTGTAAAATATTTTTCTGGTCTACTCTGTTTAACAATGTTCCCTAAAATCGTTGCCCTGAACTATTTACGGGTTTATTAAGATTTCAGCTGTTTTATAGACTACGAACCCTTGATAGGTAAGTGATTTACCTGTAATTGTTTTAAAATATGTCAGTGAAGCTTTTGATTAAAATATAATTTTTTTTCGTTTTATTGATACTGAGAAAAATAATTCCATTAAGAGCTACATAAAGAAAACTTTAATATATTTCCATAATGACAGTAATTATTGTATTGTAATTTAAGACAGTCATCATACAAATTAATAAAATAACAGTGTTAGTAGTAAGAACAATTAAGCAATGTCTTATAAAATAACATGTCTAAAAACAAAAATCTTCATAGAAAAAATAATTGTTCGGAAATTATTAAGTATGAATTTATTAGATAGCAAGGAATGGTAAAAGCAGAAATTTTTTTAATGAATATATAATACAGTAACACAACCCTTTCAAGTTATTGGTGCAAACAGTAGCGCGCAAATTTGAATTTGGCGCGCATTAGACAGCTCCTTCATTGGCTGAGAGTAGACGCGCGCGCAATGACGTCAAACGCCCTGCAGGGAGCGGTCGACAAGCTGGACTCAGACGCGTGGAGACGGCTGGATACATTAAATCAGTCAAAAAAACACTGGCTTTACACGAGTCTAATGGACTAGAAATACTTTTATTGATAAAGGGTTTAATTTGGCATATTTATTATAAGTGTTATGTTCTCTTAGTCACAAATAACACACAGAAAACCCAAGAAACAAATATAAGTGTCCTTTGGGCTTACAGTTTTCATACATACGCCGTGGTGTCACTATGCCTATATAGCTTCCCCACCAGGCGGGGACGCACCACAACGCCGAAATACTACAACGCCGGAATGCCAAATTGACCAGAACGCCGACAGCTAGATAACTGCTGTGTACCACAACGCCGAATTACCACAACGCCGAAATACACAAACTCCGAAAAATGTCATTGCAGGACTGACAAAGGTTAGCTTAGGCTATGTTAGGTTATACTAGGTTATGTTAGACTAGGTTATGTTAGACTAGGTTAGGTTAGGCTAGGTTAGGTTAGGCTAGGAAAGGATAGGCTAGGTTAAGTAAGGTTAGGTTATATTACGCTAGGTTAGGTTAGGTTAAGTAAGGTTAGGTTTGATTGTGGTATTTCGGCGTTAAGGTACACTTAAGAAACACACACAAATTCATTCAGTTGTTATTTCGGCGTTGTGGCACACAGCAGTTTTATAGCTGTCGGCGTTGTGATCAATTTTGACATTCAGCGTTATGGTATTTCGGCGTTGTGGTAACGACCCGTCCCAGGCTTACCTCGGGAGCTGGCAACGAGTTTGTAGTTCTTTCACTCCTAAGCATAATTCCGTGAGATATCTGCCTCAAAATAAATAACTCTCACTTCTATGCCCTATTTTCGTCTGTCTGTGTGCATATTCTCCGGCCCAGTCTCCCCTACAATACTTACGGGGAAAGTGGAGAGGAAGGGTTTTAGTTGGGTGGAAATCTCACACTACCGACCATCATGTATCATCCCTCGAGGCGGTGTCTCTGAAAGATTTTCCCTCCTCTATAAAAATAAACAGTAGGCATGTGAAAAATAATGATAAATAAATATGTGTTTGTTAAATCTGTAATTGCAGCAATTTTTTCACAGTCAAAACTGAGCTAACAGTACAAAGCCAAACGTGTGACCGTACCAACCCACCATCCCCTGTGCAGTGCATCACAGAGTTGGTTGCTAGTGCATGCGTTTGAACGCCACTGCGCTGCGATCACGCGTCCTTCCAGCCAATAAAGTAGTTCTCTGATGCGCGCGAAATTCAAATTTGCGAGTTGATGTTCGCGCCCGTCACATTGCAGTATTGCGTTTCCGGACAGGTTCCTGAACAAAAATAGCTGTTTTTGGCATTTCCTGTAGCCCATTAGATTTATCTCCAAATATTCCCAACCATTCTGTATAATGGCGAACTTTTATTTTACTGAAACGTAATTTATTAATAGTATGGAAATAAAATAAAACTATTTAATGATAATATTTTCCTTTTTAGATAAGTTCTAATATTAAATATTATAATCGATAATGTATGTTGCATCGTTTCGTGAAATAATTATTTATTTAGAAAATTTTAATAAATATTTTTAATCTTTTGTTTTATACTATATTTCTTTCATTAGGGCATGTTGAGAAATTTTTCTGCCATTTTTAAATGTGTATATATATATGTGTGTGTGTGTATATATGTGTATATATATATTCTTTAACGTTCCTGTATTCCGTGGTAGACAAAACATCGTTGTTCAGGAATGTAGATATGACTCTGAACTATCACACACATTCATTATAAGATATTTTTGGAGATGTTAATACACATAAAATGTTAGTTATCAAAATAAATTTTTTTATGGAAATTTTACTTTACACATGTGGTACCTACATTTCCGTCGTATTTTACTTTTTCCTTAAGGAATCTAGGAGATATTCCATTGACAGATGGGAAAAATCCCCTACAATTTATATAGTTTAATATCTTCCATTAAATGTTTTGGGACATTACCAAAAAAACGTTGATGTAGCAGGACTAGCCACATAACATCGTTCCAGAGACCTGGAGATACGAAAATATCACACTCAACAAAACTGCTGTCATTTACGAAAAGGTTTTTTCGGTTATGTAAGATTAGTATACATTGAATATAAAAGTATTATTTGTTGATGTAATATGATGAGTTCTGATAGTCATTATAAATGTAGAGACCCCAAGTAATACGACAAAGGGTTATCACGCTCTTGTTTGCCAGTGAGTTTCATATCAGTTTGGACTTAATTGACAACTTAAATCTCGGTCATGAACCCATGAAGGAATTGGTGTAAATCCCTGGCTCAGCTAGACATTTGGCTCTTCTACCAGCAGCTCTCTCTGAGCCAACAGGTCAAACTCTATTTCTCATACCTATGGCATAGTTATTACGTATCTGTTCAGGTATTTCTCACAAAAATACACAACATCCAGTCTATTTTATGAACTGTAGGGTTACCAAACAGCTGGCATGAAAGAAAGTTGAAGAGGTACGGCGTTAATACCCTCCTAAGTTCCTTTAACGAGATGCTTTCAAGTCAAGTAATAAATAAGCAAACTGAATTACTAGTCACAAAAGTCACGAATATGTTCAGAAAATAAACAATTACGTTGCAGGAAGTCACAAACATTATAGTTTCCAGCAACATTTTGCTTACTTGCATCTTCTTATTTTGACGCCTTATTTAAGTTCAAAATTGAGGACTGTGTACATAAATAATGTGGAAATTATAAGTGAAACGTAACACGTTCCTTTAAGTAGTAGACCGATTTTTTTATATGCTCATTTTTTTTCAGTATTGTAATATAAAAATTACTCTCTGACAAAAATTGCTGGAAGAATATATTACTAAAAGACCCGGAAGATCTACAGTTGGTGGTACGGTATTAAATCCAATTTCATCCAAATCCGTCTAGTAGTTTTCTATTGGTACTGGATCAAACAGGCAGACAAACAGACAAACAGCCAACAATTTTTAAAACTTTATTAATTTTTGAGTTCTCAATAATGTTACTAGACTTTTCCAATAGTTGTTTCATAATTTCATCCTATGCACAGACCTTTTCTTGGACAAATTATTTATAAATATACATTATGTCTTATTTTGTATTTGTTATTTATTATTATTATTTGAGTGCCTACCAAAAGTCAGAGCCTTTAACAGGTGGGCATTTAACAAATATTACAAAAAAATAACAATAACATACACAAAACACAATAATAACACAACAATAAAATGGGACAACACACACATAAACACATTACGAAAGACACTTAAAAAATATAATAACTAAATTTGTCAATTTTAAATTAATTCATTATCAATGAAATAACAATAATGCATTATTTACATCAGAAATTATCTTAACTGCAAGAAAATTAATTATTCAAAATGTCTTTCATTGACATTTTTGCCCTTTTGATATAGATAATCGTATGGAAAACACAAACACTCCAATCCGGTGGGTGCGCGGGCAACCGCACCTTGCCCCTCAAAGCCTTTGTGAATTATTCATTTGGGGTTACCTAAAGGAAACTTCTTCATGTGGGATTACCGCAAGGAATATACTTCATTATTTGAGGTTACCTCAAGAAAAATTCTTCATGTGGGGTTACCGCAAGAAAAAATTCTTCATGTCAGATTATCTTACACCCTGGAAGAACTGAAAATGTGAACTCGGGAGAAAATAGCCGCTTTACCCTTTGAAACGTACCGAGAAGTGGTCGAAGAATTTGAAATCGTCTTCACCAATGCATCGCTGATGATGTCAACCATATTCCTGATGTGATATTCAGAACGTGATAAAATATAAATAGGGGTGTCTATTGGTCCAAATGAAATAAACCTCATTTCTGAAAGTTTGTCCGTTTTTTTTTAATAGCTCTTCCATACCGATGCACACCTTTGTATCAGATATGTTGGCGTGTGCGACATGACTTGTCTTTAACCCGACAGTTCTAAGAGCAGTTGGAGGGGGAAGATGGGACCCCGAGAGCTGAGCCGACGTGTGTCGATCACGCCCAGTGGGGATCTGCAACTGGCGTGTGAGCTTAATCGTGCGGCGAGGATGCCAAAGGGGTAGGAGAGGGAGGCGCAGGGCACTAGGAGTTGCGGCCGGGTAGCGCGAGGAATCTTTAATGAGTTGCGCCGCTTCGGCCGAATTAATGAACACAAGTTTTGCAATCAACGCTGCTGTGCGGTAATTTGTAGCGCTTTGCAACTGCTCGCAAACTGTTTAACTCGAGTTTCCAACGAGTCCGGCTGCAGGGCGACTGCAGAGCGCTGTCATCAAGGCGCTAATTAGCAGCAGGGATGCGTAAAATATTATTTTATCTTCGGATACTTCGTTCCGATTCCAAACAAACCATATAAACCTTTTTTTTTCCATTCAGTTTTTAATGATTAATTTTACTCCTATGATTACCTATGTTCCATTAATATCACAATATATAACATGCTATGACGTGAAACGTCAAAGCGCAAAATACTTATTTTCAGTGGTGAAAGCTTATGATACCATGCAAAATTTTGGGCACTGCAAAAATAATGTTACAAGAAGCAGTGTTTTATCTGTGAAAATAAAAATGTTAAAAATACATTGGTAGTTTAAATGACATATTCATTAGACAGATATATATATATATATATATATATACATTTATGCATTGTAATACCTGTAAATTAATCTAATTAGTGGTTCTAATATAGTGGCAACCAATCATTTATACACCTGACTACGATTGAATTAAATTACGTTTGTTTGTGATGAAAGTTTTATGTCGGAACTATTTTCAAATGTTTCCATTAACAAAAATAGATGTAAACGAATAACGAATATTCATGTCAAATGTGTGCACGTATATTACAGCTGTATGTTAAAAAAAAAAAAAAATTTACTCTCATTTAGTGCAACCTAACAATAAGAAAGATATTTTGAAATAACAAAAAAAAAAATTTAAAAAAAAATGCTTTAATAAGAGCACTTTGTATAACTGCTTTGGTGTCTTACAGTTTGTGTCGTGCAGCTCATCTAGAAATTTGACGGTACTCGAGAGTACCACCAGAGGTATAGGTACCCTTCTTTCTGCTAATATTGAGTAGGGGGTATAGGCTGTTACTGGCTCAATGTAAACATTGAAATGTAAACACAGCGCCAGTACCAGCCTGGGCGCCGCCATCTTGTCACGTGGGGGCCGCCATTGTTGTTGACATTGGTTACCAGGGCGCGCCACCGTCGCCGCCACTGGGCGCCGCCATTGTTGTTGACATTTGTTACCAGGGCGCGCCGGTAGGCCGCCATCTTAGTTCAGCCTTTAGTTACCGGAGCGCGCCACCGTCGCTCCGAAGGCGGGAATTGTATACAAAAAAACCTGGGCACTGGGTGGATTCGATCCCGGGGACGCACCAACGTTGTGGTTACGAGGCGTGCGCCTTGACCACTAGACCACGGGACGTGATGAAGTATGTGGTATAAAATAACGAACATATGCTTTAAAGAAGCTATGCCTAAAAGAAGCTATGTCTTTAAAACCCCCACCCCACAACCGCCATTATGCTTAACCGCCATGTCTTTAAAAAAGTATGCCTATAGACCCCACCACTCCACAATCGCCGCCATGTTTAAATTTCGAAAAAGAAATAATAGCTATGCTTAAATTCGAAAAAATAAAATATCGCTATGCCTATAGACCCCCACCACTCCACAACCGCCATATTGTTTTAAAAAATATGCTTAAAAGAAGCTATGCTTAAATTTCGAAAATAAATAAAATAACGCTATGCTTAAATAATAC
Source organism: Bacillus rossius redtenbacheri (assembly GCF_032445375.1). Lineage (NCBI taxonomy): Eukaryota > Metazoa > Arthropoda > Insecta > Phasmatodea > Bacillidae > Bacillus > Bacillus rossius. The sequence goes on along the minus strand of NW_026962012.1, from coordinate 8,464,201 downwards.
AGTCATTCTAGCTATGTCTACAAAACCCCACCCCATATTAGCTATGACTAAACCCCTCCAACCCCCCACTACAAGTATGCTTAATCGCAATGTTTAATTCCCAACAACCAAATTTCGAAAAAAAGATATGTCTATAAAACCCCACCCCTCCACTACAAGTATGCTTAATCGCCATATTTAAATTTCGAAAAGAAATAAAATAACGCTATATTTAAAGTTAAAAAAAATACCGTCATGTTTATTAAATTTCGAAAAAAAAAATGTTTAAATTATACAGTCATTATAGCTATGCCTAAAAGCCCCACCCGCCATATTAGCTATGACTAAAGAAACATAACCTCAAAATCCCGCGCAGAGAGAGCGCGATGTTGCCCGCTGGAGCGTCACTCGTAAACTGCGCAATTATAATCCCCACATCATATTATAAGCATAATAATAATAATATCTTTAAAAACAACACTGTGTGTGTGCAACACGCCAAGTAATAAGCATAGTTAAATCTTTATAATAATAATATTAAGCATATTTAAAATTTATAATATTTTTACAGGCCAATGTGTTAAGCATTAAAAACGCCGTGCTGGAAGCCCCGCTCGTGCGCCGGCGACCAGGAATGTGTTTACCTGCTGGGTGACAGTGAAAGTGTTTACCACAGAGGAGCAAGGTCAGGCCATCGCTGCGTACAGGAAAGGAGCAAGCACAAGGAATATACAGAGGTGGAAAAAGAAATAATGTAGACAAAACACGGGTAAAAAAGAACATAACTTCAAAAAAGCGCCATACTAGCTATGTCTACCCCACCCCCACCACCAATATGCTTAAAACAAACACCACCATACTAGCTATGACTAAAGAAACATAACCGCAAAAAAAGCGCCATAATAGCTATGTCTACCCCACTCCCACCACCAGTATGCGTAAAAGCCCCGCCATACCAGCTATGACTAAAGAAACATAACCTCAAAAACCCCGCGCAGAGAGAGCGAGATGTTGTCCGCTGGAGCGTCACTCATAAACTGCGCAAATAAAACCCCACACATCATATTATAAGCATAATAATGTCTTTAAAAAATGTTTTAAGTAATAAGTATAATGAAATTATATAATATTAGGAAAACATAAAATAAGCATAGTTAGGACCCCTGCAGTTAACACGTAGCGTTAAGTAATTAAAAATAAAATGTAGCTGCGGCACGATCGACATAAGTTACCGAGGTAATAAAAAAATAGTAAATAAGCATATATAAAATAAAAACTCACCGGAACGCACCCCACCCACCCCGGCGACGTGTAACAAATTAAAACGCAGACGAAAATATATTATATTAAAAAAATAGTAACACCTATGTACGCCGTGTGGACAACCGACAGCGTTTAACGATAAGTTAACTTATAAAATAGGTATATTACAAAGCGGGAGCGGCCCGCTCACGAATATGTTTTAGTGTTATAAGCATAGTTAAAACTTAAAATAATGTAAAGCAAGTTAAGTATTAAGCATAGTTACTATTATTTTACGTCAAGTAAAAAATAAATATTATACAAACATTGTGTAGTAATCGGCTCTCGGCCAATGTTTTAAGCATTACTTTACGTCGAGTTAAAAACGCCGTGCTGGAAACCTCGCTCGTGCGACCAGGAATGTATTAAGGGACCCCTGCAGTTAACACGTAGCGTTCAGTAATTAAAAATAAAATGTAGCTGCGGCAATATCGTCAGAAACAAATTACGTATGTAACCGAGGTAATAAAAAAAATAAACTATAGGTGCCACCCCCACTCCTAGTATGCTTAAAACACCCACCCCCCAAGTATGCCTAAAAGAAACCCCAACCATACTAGCTATGCCTCAATCATTTTCAGCCATGCTTAAAAACCCCCCGCCATACTGGCTAAGACTAAATGGAGTGCCACATATACACACCGACATCTTTAATGTCACAGAGGAGAGCGAGAAACGTAACGTAAAATAAGCTGGAAGTAATAAGCATAGTTAAAATTTATAATATTGTAAATACATAAAAATAAGCATAGTTGAAAAAACCGTAGATCACCATTTAATAGTACTGGACCAGATAACATATGCCATAGCGATAGCATGAATAAGCATAGTTAGGACCCCTACAGTCAACACGTAGCGTTCAGTAATTAAAAATAAAATGTAGCTGCGGCACGATCGTCAGAAACAAATTACGTATGTTACCGAGGTAATAAAAAAAATAGCTAATAAGCATACATAAAAAAAAACTCACCGGAACGCATCCCGCCCACCCCGGCGACTTGTAACAAATAAATATAAATAAACGTTGAACAAACGACCGTGTAGGGGAGCTGTAAGCCTGTTCGCGCACCGCAAATAAGCATACATAAAGGAAAAACTCACCGGAATGCACCCACTCCAACACGGCGACGTGTAATTAAAAATAAAAAACGCAGACGAAAAGAGATATTAAAAATAGTAACACCTATATACGCCGTGTAGACAACCGACAGCGAATAACGATAAGTAAATTTATAAAATATATTACAAAGCGGGAGCGCACGTCTGTACTCCGTAGACGCACTCCTCAAACTGTTTTCAAATTCCCGGTGCGACGAAAGCCAGCGAGAAAAGAAAGTTTTGTTTGTCGACCCTGGCCCGCTGTGTGCTATAGTAGCTTGCAGCAGAATTCACGGAACACGCCTAAGCGTGGAACACAATAAAAAAAACGTACAGCCCAGAGATACATGAAACCGCCGAATGCTTGTGACAAAAAAATTACCATAAATAACAAAAAAAAACATTTAAAACATAACAAAAACAATCAAAATACACTCACAAACGCAATACAGCGCAATGCAGTGAAAACTCCCATTAAATAATAAAACCGCTTAATGAGACAGCATGATGCAAAGAGTAAAAATCCCTATACGCAAAATAAAACAAACGCGAAACTTTAAAAAAATCTATCTACGAGAACAATATCATAAAACTACCACACTCTCCAACACACCAAATGGCATGACCCGATAAATGACAACACAAATAAATATCAATAACCATAAATACCTACATAATCAAAATAAGTTATTAAGCAACCGAAAAATACACCACAGCCCACATAAGACCTCGCAAACGAACGGCACAACACCAGAGACAAAACATGCGATTCCCATTTGTTAAAAAGACGCACATACGAGTCTTTAGTGCTAGCCCAGATACTATACATTCATTAATAAATAAAAGTCGTTATAGTATTTGTAGGCAATAAATAGGAAGTACAAAGCGATATAGCCACAAGACGTTATTAAATATAGTAATAAAGTGTATGTATAGCCATTAAATAATATATATATATGTAAGTAAAACGTGTTACACCCTAAACTAAATACCCGCAGGTTTATACAGTCAAACTTTGTAGGAATATAAACATAAGTCGTTTTAACGGTCTCTGTAATACATATGCTTATCATCAGCTCTGACTAATTTATCTTTCATATAAGTAAACTAGTTCCCGGCTATAAACATAGCATGTTATTCTAATAAACTATGTATCATTGCAAGTATAAAGACCCCAATATACCGCTAACTAATTTGAAATAGTCATACCATCATTATTAAATAATCATACAAAAAAATATTAAGTGTTATCCATCCTTCCCTTTCGCTCATGACATAGAGTGTGGTGTTCTAAATATGGAGTGAAAGAATATTATATGAGTCATGTTGTAAATGCTTATAAGATTATTGTTCACTTCCCATCAAGGCTAGATAAAAAACAATCTCTATATATGGTAGATGAATAAACAGAGACCAACTATAGACTTCATACTAGTAAATAATAATTAAGGATATATCGGGGTAAATAAAACAAATAACCTATATAAATACACCCAATAAGCATAGGAAGCTCTGGCGTTAATAACAAAACGTAAAATAAAAGGTTACTGGTTCAGGTAAGAATATATATTCTACTACTATGCATTCCATTAAGCATAAGAAGCACTATAATCCCATTCCGACGAAACCAGAATAGAACACACCAGTAATGTTTGTGAAAGAACACACGATGGTATTCATATTAATAACCACTTAGCCAAAATCGTTTGCAGAATAACAGACAAAGCAATTCCATGTCTCAAACACCACATCGCTTCGGCGATAGTCCAGAAAACACAAAAATTATATCTGCCTTCCCCAAGAGACCGCAACAGTCGCCTCGGCGGACCACTAGTAACTTTCACTTGCCGTAGGGGCAGACGGTAATATCCAACAAGAAAAAAATTATATATCAAAATATCTAAAACAACAAGGATGCCTTGCAAACTATTAATTACACCATCCATGCCTTTAAACTAAGTAACGTGAACGACGAAGCCCGACAACGACTTTCAAGTGACAAGGAGTAAAGAAGGAAATAATAATTACATGAAAGTAAACATGTGGTGTACGAATACTCATTGCCCACCAACTATGTACTACCTACTAGTGCTAATCCATTTATTGCCAGACATAAAATAACCATTTTTTATAAATAAAATAACATTACATTAAAATAAACATAGTGTCAGGATAATACTAATAATAAGTATTGAAGTAACGAAGCGTTTTCTGCATATTTCTCATCATAAACGTTCCTTGAAATTCTACCATCACATATATAATCCTTTAATATTATCATAATATAGTTACCAGAAATAACAAGTCAACTCGAAAAAACCAAAACAACGCCTACAGGCATATTGCAACCTACATCGAAACGATCATAAGACTCAAACCCAGACACTTCATAAACCCACAGATGGTCAGGAGAAATTACATTTCATATACTACAGACGCTGTACTAAAAAGACACATGTATGCCAATAAGAACAGGTGTAACCGCCATAACTGAAAGTATTATATAAAAGAAACAATACAATAAATATCACAGCCTCAAAAAACATAAGACAGGAGAATGAACCAAAAGAGAAATTTCAAAAGTCTAAACTGAACAGAAAATTAGGTAAATATTGACGTAAACACATGAGAGTACAATTAAGTATAGATATATATTTAAAAATTTAAAATACCTAGCGTAAAAAAAAAAACGCATTCAGAAAGATCAGACATCGCTTCCCCAACACAAAATGTTCGATGGTAATAGTCACAATCCCTAATAACATACATGTGAAATAGAAAGAGTTAAAGACACAGACTTTAAAAAGAGAATCACTCGTTAAAGACGTGTAAAAGTTAAAGGACTAAGCTAAATGAATATAATGAAGCGTGCGACAAAACACGTTTCCTATACTTAATGTTACATCCCAAATAAATTAAATTCATTATTTAAAAGAAAAAGGTTTTTTGTTCACCTAACCGAAATCTAAGTTTATAAACCCATATGGAAGAGAGATTCCGCATTATAATTAAGTATATTGAAAGGAATTGCAAACTCTTGTTCGCACAAATCATTTTAATTATGTATTTTCGCACACAAGTTGAGAAAAAATGGATTAGTGTAAGAAATTTGATGTTTGCTCAAGTGCTATGTAGTGACAAGAAACGATAAATACGGAATTATGTATATTTAGATACCAACCATACAATTATAACAATTTAAATACGAAACATATAAAAAAAATCCTCGGGTATGTCGTATATCTAGAACCATACTGTCACCACTAGTTGCCTGTACACATAATGAAGTAATAATAATAAAACATCCAGTGGTTACAAACATAAATATTACAAAAATATGCACTTAACAATGTCTTAGGTTATCCAGAAGCATATAGTTATAAATATATCAATTAAAAAGCAAACCAAATTACCAATAAAATGGAATCACTTCAAAAAAAGTAAACAGAGTTCAGACATTACAAACACAGATAGGTGAAAAAACGCATCAGTAAGATGAAGCTTCAAAGACCAATTCCCCTCGCGGATAAAGGATGATAATCATTGCAGTAGCACACATTGTCCCACATATGTATCGAAACACAAGGTTAGATCGTAACACACACACACACACACACACGACTTCCAGGATGTTTCCACCATCATGTTTGGAACCTTTATACTTATTTTAAATCTAAATTTACATTGATTAACAACGAGAACTGTAATATATAAACAACAGCACCGATAGTAGCTAAACACAAGCACACTTAATAGAATATTCTCCATCACTTTCACAAACCCATACAAAGACCTTAAACTCTGCCGGCCACCGCAGCCCAGAACGAGTTGCCAGACGTGTCCTTCACAGACCGAAGGGGTTGCCAGTGCGCAACCAATATGTAATTATTGTAAAAGACGCATCTAAAAAATCAAACATGTACGTTAAATCTGGCTAGCAGTCTCATAGTTTAAGTGAAAACAGGCCGGAACACAACTTGGTAAAATAATATTAGCTATTCCTAAATCTTAAATATATACAATGTAAGAAATCGCACTAGCCAACTTAACACTCGTATTCCACAAAATATAAGTTCATCGAGATACAATGACACACGAATATATGCATGAATGATAGATAAATACTATAGAAGTCACAAAAATTCAAAACATATTTGTCAAAGTACCCTTTCAATACTAACCCCAATGAAGCAGAAAATTCCATTACACCCCAAGCATTGTATATGAAAGTAAGCACATATCACAATTGAACTAGAAAAAAAAAATATAAAAAAAAGCTAGCGAACACACAGACAAATATTCATCATAGCACCATTGGGTGGAAAGAAGATAGTACCATCAATTTCATCTCTACAGCCACATGCATTAAGAATATATATATATATATATATATATATATATATATATATATATTAACATCACAGGAATCTTTTAGTGTATAATCGTTGTGTAGCAAAATTAGGAGGGTAAAATTACAATGTATTTAAAAAATAAATCTAATTACAACTATTAAAAAGTATGTGCGCTAACTCACAATTGTAAAACCATTAATGAAAAACCTACAAAACCTCTCTCTTCATATCTCTCTCTCTCTCTCTCTCTCTCTCTCTCTCTCTCTCTCTCTCTCTTTATCTCATCCGCTCTATTTACTGGTTGCGAAATTCCACGATTGATACAATTAACTTAGAGATAACCCCCACACCGATGCATTGTAACGTCAACTACATTCCGCTTTTGAGAGGGAAACTAGAGCAACTCGAGAACACTCGCAGGCTCACAGCAACGTCCGCCACATTTACACACAGAACTAACCACTCGTACCCACCGGATGGGATACGAACCCCGAGCAAAAGGCAAATACCTCCGCTTAAACACAATAACAAGTGATCTAAATATAGAACGATAGTGCTAACGCCAGCAAACACATTGGTTAAAAACTTTTTAGAGTAATGGAAGCAATACGCTCTTCAATTCTGTGTGTCAACTCTGGAAAATCATTACGTAGCGGCGGCAATATTTTACAACATCTTTTATAAAGAACCCTAAAGGAAAAAAAATCTCAAAGTAAACGATGAAAACAAAAAAACGTAGTATTTGTCGGTCGATGGTAGAGAAATAATGTGAGATAAACCATTAAAATAATGTTAAATAAATATATTAATATTTACTATAATATGAATCCACGTATAACCATAAGTTTTTGATAATAAATAAACAAATCAACATAGATTTAAATTAATTAAAAAGTTTTAATAATAAATTCTTAAATAAATTTATTTCCTTTAACAAATTAACATATAGGTTTCAATTAATTAAAAAAAAATAGTTTAATGCGAAATTCACCGACGTTTCGGTCGACATTGCAGTCGCCATCATCAGGAAGCAATTATCTACAAAGTAGTTTTAATAATAAATTCTTAAAATAAATTTATTTCCTTTAAAAAATTAACATATAGGTTTCAATTAATTAAAAAAAATAGTTTAATAATAAATTTTAAAATCTATTCATTTTTTTATTATAAAAGGACTCTGCTTTTAACCATTAGTTTTTGATAATTTTCAACAAATAAAAATAAATGTACAAATAAACATAAATTTAATTATAAAAAAAATTAATTCATAACAATATTATTAAAAAAAATTTTGCGGCCGCAAAATTTTTTTTAATAATATTGTTATGAACTAATTTTTTTTTATAATTAAATTTATGTTTATTTGTACATTTATGTTTATTTGTTGAAAATTATCAAAAACTAATGGTTAAAAGCAGAGTCCTTTTATAATAAAAAAAATTAATAGATTTTAAAATTTATTATTAAACTATTTTTTTTAATTAATTGAAACCTATATGTTAATTTTTTAAAGGAAATAAATTTATTTTAAGAATTTATTATTAAAACTACTTTGTAGATAATTGCTTCCTGATGATGGCGACTGCAATGTCGACCGAAACGTCGGTGAATTTCGCATTAAACTATTTTTTTTTAATTAATTGAAACCTATATGTTAATTTGTTAAAGGAAATAAATTTATTTAAGAATTTATTATTAAAACTTTTTAATTAATTTAAATCTATGTTGATTTGTTTATTTATTATCAAAAACTTATGGTTATACGTGGATTCATATTATAGTAAATATTAATATATTTATTTAACATTATTTTAATGGTTTATCTCACATTATTTCTCTACCATCGACCGACAAATACTACGTTTTTTTGTTTTCATCGTTTACTTTGAGATTTTTTTTCCTTTAGGGTTCTTTATAAAAGATGTTGTAAAATATTGCCGCCGCTACGTAATGATTTTCCAGAGTTGACACACAGAATTGAAGAGCGTATTGCTTCCATTACTCTAAAAAGTTTTTAACCAATGTGTTTGCTGGCGTTAGCACTATCGTTATATAT